>NW_015386636.1:113437-127641 GCF_001527695.2 Protobothrops mucrosquamatus | reverse complement strand
TGCGCTTATTACTCCCGGAAACTCAATCCTTCCGAGCGCAACTACACCATCTGGGAAAAAGAGTTGCTGGCTATCAAGGCCGCGTTCGAGGCTTGGCGGCATCACCTTGAGGGGGCCCGATACCAGGTGGAGGTGCGGACGGACCATCGGAACTTAGAGCACCTCACCACGGCCAGGAAGTTGAACCAGTGGCAGATCCGGTGGTCATTGTTTTTCGCCTGGTTCAACTTCCACGTCACCTATGTTCCGAGCGGCCTCAATCAGAGGGCGGACGCGCTATCCCGCAAGCCGGAATACTTCTGCCCCAAGGACCCCCTTCCCCCTCGGACGGTGCTGCCCGCAGAGGCCTTGGCCACGGTCCAGGAACCGGCGGATCTGCGGGCTCAGGTGCTGGAAGCGCAGCGCCGTAATGACTGGTCGCAGCAGCGTAGAGCGGAAGTTGGCCCAGCGTCCCCATGGACCTTGGAGGACGGCTTGCTGAAGCACCGGGGCCGACTGTACGTGCCTACAAGTCCGCTCCGAGCCCTCGTCATGAACCAGTGCCATGACAATCCCACGGCGGGGCACTTTGGGTTCTTCAAGACCTTGAACCTGGTGACGCGGACTTTTTGGTGGCCTACGGTACGGCATGACGTGCACGTTTACATAACGTCCTGTGTGACGTGCCGACAGGCCAAATCCGCGTCCGGCCCACCTCCTGGACTCCTCCAACTGCTGCCGACACCGGAGAGACCATGGGGTGCCATCTCCATGGATTTCCTGATGGATCTGCCACTGTCCGCCACGTTCACGACCGTCCTCGTGGTGGTGGACATGCTCACGAAGATGGCCCATTTCATCCCGTGTCGCGGACTGCCATCCGCCCGCACCACGGCCCGTCTGTTCCTGCAGCACATCTTTCGCCTCCATGGCCTGCCGGACAGGGTGGTGTCGGACCGCGGGGCCCAGTTCACGGCCCGGTTCTGGAAAAGCCTGATGGCCGCGCTGGAAGTGCAGGTGTGCCTATCGTCGGCGCACCATCCGGAGACTGACGGGGCACAGAGAAGGTCATCGGCATCCTGGAGCAGTATCTCCGCTGTTTCGTCAATCAGCAGCAGGACAACTGGGCCGAGTACCTTCCCCTGGCGGAGTTCGCTTTCAACAACTCCCAACACACCTCCACCCAGATGACCCCGTTCCACGCCAATGTCGGATACCATCCACGGTTTTTCCTGTTGGCGATCCCAGATTCCCCTGTTCCCGAGACCCAGGACTTCCTCTCAGAGCTGCAGGCGGTGCAGCAACTGGTGCAACGGCAGCTGATCCGGGCGAAGGAGGACTATAAGTGGGTCGCCGACTGCTCCCAACGGGCAACGCCACCGCTGGAAGTCGGAGATTGGGTGTGGCTGTCCACGAAACACCTCCCTTCGGACCGGCTGGTGAGAAAATTGGACCACCGCTTTATCGGTCCCTTCCCAGTCGAGGCGGTCATCAACCCGGTGGCCTACCGGTTGGCTCTCCCACGCTCCATGCGACTCCACCCCGTGTTTCATCGGTCCCTCCTGGTCCCTGAGGCCCCTGCGAGCCATCTCCGACGCCCGACAACGCCTGCCCCTCCGGTCACAGCCGACGAGGACGACGCCTCGACGTACGTGGTGGACAGTATTCGGGACTCCCGTTGGCTGAAGGGGTGCTTCCAATATCTCATCGCCTGGAAGGGGTATGGGCCTGAAGATTTCAGCTGGGTGGACGCGTCTTCCGTTCAGGCCCCTGACCTGGTACAGGCCTTTCATGACCAGTTTCCGTCCCGACCACATCCCGACCGTCAGACCCGGGGAAAGGGCCCTGCGGTGGGGGATAGTGTTGTGGCTCCGTCCGGTGGGTCCCTCTCATCAGAGGAGGAAGGCTCTGAACATGAAGGAGAGGAGATGGCCAGGCCTCCCTCTCCAGGACCTTCCCCTCTGGTGCGGCCTTCGGTGCCTTCCGCAGAAGAGGAGATTGGCCAGGAGCCAGGTGCTTCTGGGATTGGCCAGGAGCCAGGTGCTTCTGGGATCGGCCAGGAGCCAGGTGTATCGGACTCCGAAGAGGATACGTCTTGGCTGGATCCACGCCAGCGTCGGAGGGACAAGCGTGCGCAGCAGCTGAAACGCCGTGCCAGAGATTTCAGCTGAGTCACTGGACCACANTTGCTGAATCTCCTGTGCAAGCACTCCGGCCATTTATCCTGGACTATTCGTATGTTTTGGTTTTGTATTATCAGTAAAGGCTTTGGCAGGCAGCCACGAAGTTGCTGCCAAGTGTTCATTTGTATTTGATTGTGCTGAGCAGTTTTTCAGCCCTCGGCTGACTGGTTGGGGGTGTGTGAGTCGGACGGGGGACAGAACACAGCCAGAGCAGAAATAACCATGAAGATACAACTCCTACGCCAAATTGAAGGGGACAGTCATGCAGTGGACCAATTGAAGCATTGTAGGACACCAGCATTCATCCTTCATGTGACATAGAAAGTTTGCATAGGAGACATTGTTTTGTATTCTGATGGAAAGTACCACTTCCAGGCTTCAGCTTTCGTCACTAGTAGGCTGTACCACAATGGAACTTTCACTGTGTAAGTAGGCCACCTTAAAGCCAAGGCAAGGAGGCTATGAGGATGACCCATAAATAAGAAATATATGATAAGACAGGGTGAGTTCATGTTAATCTTATTCCCTCTCATATATCATGTGTAAACAATGTTTGCAGGAAAAACATATTTTATCAATGGGATCCTAGATTCTAGTTTTCATAAATTCTTATCTGTATGAGAAGTGATTATAACAAAAGAGTAGAACAAGCATGTTATTTCCTCTCTTTTTAATGGAATTGCAACAATTTTCATATTCTTTCACCTGTTTCAGTTACTTGCTTTTATTGTTTGCAATTCCTGCTATTTACTTTTAACAACTTCTTTTTCTGTTATCATATTAATGAATATAAATGACAGCATAATTTGCAGATGATTACTTGGTGGGGGGAAAACTAATCATACTTTCAGATTGTATTGTACTTTAATTCTATTCTATTCTATTTATTATTTTTGGTTGTTATTTCATGAACAACTTTTCTCTGATGATATATTAATTTATAGTCCATTTGAGGCCTCATCTATGATCAGAGAGCAATAATTTGAAAGCATATGGGCACATGGGCAACTCGCTGCGGGACAAGAGTTACACTAATATCAAAGAAATGGTGGAATAGAATCATTAAAGAAAGGATGCAAAAGGAGGGACAGAATGAAATGTGAATGACAAAAATTAAAATAGTTTTTTATTTATTTTAAATAATTAAATTGAATTGTTAAATTGTCCCATGACAAGTTGTCTCATGGCAAGTTGGCCCTGGTGAATTGACGGTGATGAGTTGGCCACAGCAAGATGGCTGTGGCAAGTTGTACCATTCCGCGTGGGCACTACTTTGTTTGCCTTCGCTTCTTCCTTCTGATTTTAAATTTCAGGTTTGTAATTAGGATGTCAGAGAAGATTTTCCAATCTATTTGGATCATAGAAAGATAATTGAGGCCATATACTCTAGCCATATATATGTTTTAAACATTAATTACATTTATTTAAATAGCAGAAAGGAATATATATATTTCACTCCAAAACAAAACAAAACCCCAACTGAAGAGACTAGCACTGTTTGCAAGCAGTCCATTAAGAGTAGACTCCAGATTTGTAAAATTAAAGTTTAAAAAATAAGTTACAGTATTAAACCCATATTTGATACATTGATTCAATTGAATATTTTTATTAATTAGTATAAGCAGAGAAAACTTTAGCTTGCTTTTGACTTAAAAAGAACATTATCTTTTCACAGTTCTCACCTTATGGAGAAAAAAAATTAATATGGAGAAAGCTTATAAGCTTATTTATTTGTGGAATATTTGTGGTAAATATGGAAATCTTTTCTCCTTATAGGAGAAGGAAGTTTATCATAAATCAGGAAGGGTGAAATGGAGAAGGACCAAATTAACCCTTTTGAACTTCCTTCCCCATTGCTGTTATTTCAGCTGCTGCTATTCCTTTAAAGGTTGTTTCAAGTAATCCTTGCTAAAATATATTCCTGATATTCTACCATCTGACTGTTTGGGTGAATATGAGATATGTTTTCCAACCCACTATTAATATGAGAATTATTTGTAAAATGGTCTTTTTAAGCTCTCAAATAATAATTGACAGTATACCTAGCTGAGAGTTTCTATATTTTATATATTTATTTCCACCCCCGTCTTATGATTCCTTAAGACAGGGTGTCAAACTCACAACCTCACGTGACGTGTCATGATGTATCGCAACATTTTTTCCCATTGCCGGCAATGGGGTGGGCGCGGTTTTGGCATGACGCTCCGGCCCTCGGCCTGGCAGTTTGACACCCCTGCCTTAAGATTTTCTTTCATATTTATACAATTTCCAGGCAATAAATCAAAAACAGCAATTTCCATTCCATGTCTATATATTAATACAGAGTATCACAGTTCCAATTAATCCATATCCTCCAATATCCTCTATAATTTGTTGCCTACTGCCTTTTCAGTAACCTGCCCAAGAAGTGGAAATTAGAAATATGCCAGTGGTTGCCTAATAACATTGGATCCAGAACTAGCCTTTGAGGAATAGGCAGCCAGCACCTGCTTTGAAGCAACCAGAACTCTCCCTCCTTTATGTTTAAGTACTGATTATTACATGAATTCATTTTCTCATCTCATTAGGGATGTCTCTAGGGGTGACATGATAGAAGTGTTCCAATATCTCAGGGGTTGCCACAAAGAAGAGGGAGTTTATCAGTCATTATACTTCAAGCTAACCAACTAGTCTTAATCTTTTAACACTACCCAAGTTCATCTGGAAGGAAAAGGCGGAAATCCTTCTCATGAGATTTGGCTAAATGGGTTTCATGTGTTACATCAATCCATGACCTTGGCACAGGGATGGTGGAATAGCAGTTTTGTTATTGGTTGTTGTGAGGAGCCTTACCCACAGAGAGTCCTATCTGTGAGATTAGTACAGAAGAATAATTGGAACTATTGCTATATATTATCCTCCTAAAAATGTCCTTCCAGTGCTATTTGATCTCATTGCCAGATTGAAACGGATTTATCTAGGCTGTAATTCTAGGCAATTTTAACATCCTAACTCTGGGGCTAGAGATAGTTTGAAAATTCATGACCCCATAACAGCCTTGGTCTTAGAGGAGAGGAAATGTGAATGGATATTTAATTTTTTTCCCCATCAAACTTTGTCATCGATTGATCAGTTACTTGTGCCAATGGGCTTGATTTCAGAGAATTTGAACCATTTAAGATATAATAGTACAACCCAGAAATTCCAGAAAGCTGACACAGTTCTGCTCCAGTCAATAGTGTACAATAGTTTTCATATGTGGGTATTGTTAACTGTTACATGTTTTTTAGAATGAGATAGGAACTGAACCAAGACATTTCCTTAATAAAAATGCAGAATGATACTTGGCCCTACAAACTCAACATTGTTGCCCCAAACCAGGATGACCCTAGCCGTAGAGCAATCTTATTTTTAAAACATACAGAAGTAAAATATTTTTCTGTCCTAATTTGCTCTTACTTAAAAACAAGTGCACAAACAATGCAGCAGTTTTGTAACTACTGTGTCCAAAGTTCAAGTAATGTCCAAAGTTCACTTGATAAATCTAACATTTTGATCTGATATTGTTTGCATTTCGTAGGAGTGCGTTGTGGCCTCTTTGATCTAATATAAAAGGATTGGATTGATTTTTTACCAGGCTGATAAATTAAATGTAAAGAACAACTTTATGATTATAAAGTATTTGAAATTGTATGTATTACAATTACATAAATTTAATGTTTACCTTTATAATAAATGCTAGAAAGTATATTTTATATACATATATAAAATGTATATATATCCATTCATACATGGAACCAGATGTTTGAATTCAAACTATAAGTAGTAACACAGAAATGACTCAGAAACATTCAAAACAAATAAACATGCACTTTTCTGTTAACAGAAATCATAATGAATTGCAGTTTATAATAATAATTGTTCTTGAATACGTAAGGATAAACCTTATTTTCTAAGCACCGAACAAAAGAATAACACTTTAAAAAAATCCTACATTAAACAAAACCAATCTTAATAACATATGAACCTAGTAAGAAATATTGACAGGTTTTTTGTTTTGCTTATTGTTTTAATCCAGAGTTTAAATAATTCCTTAGAGATGGGATGGAATTCCACTGGAACCCTTCAGAATAAAGAAAATAAAGGATTTATCTAATCAAACATAAAACAGAGGAACACTATTGAATCAGATCAAAGTTTATTTCATATAGCATTTTATTTCTAAATAGCAACAAAAAACCTACAGTATGAATTCCTATGTCCTGTAGAAAATATGTATGGAATAATGCATTCTTATTACTATGTCTTGACGGACTATGCATTCAAGATTTCAGAAGTAATTAGAATAACACTGTGAATTCAACATATACATAGACAAATATACATGCACACATAATAGTTGTTAAATTTAAATGTTTTTATATTTCTTGTACACACACACACACACACAAAGACATTGTTATACAAGAAATACAAAAACATTCAAATTTAATAATCTTAATTGTATTATGTATGTATGCGTCAGATCCCCTTTTTCAGGTGGCCTGCCATTCTGGTGGAGGGGGGAGGTCATCCTCTCTGGGGAGGCATTCTTTGCATACTTTCACTTTTGCTGTAACACTGTACTTATTTAGGAAATAGGGAGGGGGATCGCCTTCAGAGATGGGACGGACTCTTTCCCAGCTGGTTTCAGCCTGCTACCAGGCTGTGCACCTGCTTTGGTCACTGTGCACCGAAGATGAACCGCTATCTATCCTGTGCTTCGGCCAATACAACCTTGTGGCACTGTGTTGGCTACCGGTGGACTAGTCAGGGAGGCTGGGTTTCATTATGGGAAGAATAGCTTGTTGTTTTGCACGGGAATGTTAAATTTCGCTTGGCCTTTACTGCAACCACTACCTCTCAGTAAAAGTTCTTTTGATTAACCACATGGAGTCAAGAGTTGTGCTTTACTGAGGGGGCTGCTGGGGCAGCTCCTTACATTAAGCGGAATCTGCAATAGTGATCAACCCAGAAAGGCTTTTATCTCTACCATGGGGAATGTGCAAGAGATGTCGGCACAAGGTAGTGACCAAGATGAAGCTGAATGCTGGGGGGAAGCCTTTGCTAAGGGAAACCCCACAGCAGACCTCTCTGAATGGATGGAGGAGGCTGCCAACCTAGGGGACTCATCAAAACCCAGGTGGTCCATTGGTGTCAGGAAGAAGGATGATTGGGAAGGGAGGACTAAGAAAGTGACTCTCAACTGAGGTAACCAGCAACACGAATGGCAAGCAGACCTAGAAGAACTTGAGTTTGAGGAGGAAGAAAGTGGTGAGGTCGACCACACTATGTGCACCATGATGGAAGTGTTCCAGAGGCTTAAGTTACGCAGAACCCTGGCAAAGATGACCTCGGCAGAGGCTCATCAAGCTTGAGAAGAAGGTGATGGCGTGAGAGCTTCTCCCTTAAACACCACCATGGGTATCCTGGCAACCCTGGCTGGGATGGCAGCAGCGGCAGTATCTGCACAAAGGGACCCTACCAATGCGGCAGGAGGTGGCAGAGGAGCAGGTGCTCACAGAAGAAAGGCCCCGCCATTGGGGGTGATGTTTGATGGGGACTCCCAGCAACTATGATTTTTCCTGGCCCACATCCTAACTTACATGCAGGAGTACGGGCCAGACATCTCTACTGAAGGTGCCAAAGTGAAGTGTGTCACACTGACGTTGGATGGAAAGCTACCTGCTGGATGGTAACCTTCCATAATGCAGATGCACCCAAGCTGAGAAACTTTAATTGTTTTATGACTGCTTCTCCACTGGTTTGGGGACCCTGTGGCTGACTGGAAAGCTAGAAACCACATTAAGACCATGAGGCAGGGGTGTTGAGCTGTGGTGGAGTACATCAAGGAATTCTGTGATCTGGCATGTCACCTTGACTGGCCAGAAGACATCCTGTCAGCTGTTTTAAAGATGGGCTGAATGAAGATCTTTATAAGTCTTTAAGAGCCATGGTGGTGCAGTGGTTAGAATGCAGTACTGCAGGCCACTTCTGCTGCCTGCTGGCTGCTTGCAGTTTGGCAGTTCAATTCTCACCAGCTCAAGGTTGACTCAGCCTTCCATCCTTCCGAGGTTGATAAAATGAGGACCCAGATTGTTGGGGACAACATGCTGATTCTGTAAACTGCTTAGAGAGGGCTGTAAAGCACTTTGAAGTGGTATATAAGTCTAAGTGCTATTGCTATAATGCTTGCGTGGCTCGAGGAGCCCTGTGACTCTACACATCTGATATGTGTGTACTGAAGAAGTGGAGATTGATTAATTTTGAAATAAGTACTGAACAGCAAAATTCTGGAAGAAGACCCCTCTGGAGAAAAAAGAAACCTCAAAACCCCAACTTTCACCAGCCAGGTCGACCACCTGCTTCAAGTGTGTTCAAGAGGGGCATTGAGCTGCTGAATGCAAAACTGGACATCCAGCAAAGAAAGCCAGCCCAAACCCCACAGGGAAAATGACTAAAGTTCTAGCATAAGCTAAGGAGACAGCACTGAAAGGAGTGGAGGTTGTAGAGTTCACTCCAACACCAAAAGGGCTGAGGGAATTTTGATTCCACCAGATGATGACCAGGGGTTTAATGACACTGAGGATGATGACGACCCCCTGGTAAGTGACCCGTCACACCAGTAACTGTCCCCATAGAGCTTTATGTTCCAGAAAGCCAAAAACCTATGGTGTTAAGAACCTGCCATGACTCAAAGACAGCGGATCATTTTGGATTTATAAAGACGCTGCACCTAGTCAAGAAACAATTTTGGTGGCAGTCCCTTAAAAAGGACATTGAAAGCTATGTTGCTAGTTGTCCAGTGTCAGCGAAACATCAGCGAAACACCAGCAAGGGAAAACCCCAGGACTGCTTCAAACTGTTGATGAGCTGTCAGCACCCTGGAGAGAGATCTCTATGGACTTTATTGTTGAACTTGCGGGAAATAGTGTAATCTGGGTGGTGTCTGACTTATTTTCTAAGCAAGTGCAATTTATCCTTTGCCAAAAGATCCCTACTGCACGAAGCCTTGAAAAGCTATTTTTGCATCACATTTATTGGCTACATGGAGCACCTCAAGGTGTTATTTCCGATAGAGGGGTGCAGTTCACCTCCAAATTGTGGAGCTGCTGGGACAGGTCCTTACAGTATGTATGTCTATGTGTAATATATGGTGAATTCAAAGTGTTATTCTAATTGCTTCTGAAATCTTGAATGCATAGTCCTTCAAGACAAAGTTATATATGTATAAGATAACTGCCTTGAGTGCTCACGAGATATGGGATAGAAAAATCATTTAAAAATTGCATATTAGATCTAGGTTAAGTAATAGGCATAGTAAAATCAATGAAACTTAACTTGGTCATGAGTAATATAATCCCCATTGATTTTGTTTGCAGAAAGCTGGCAAAGAGCATTGGAAATCATGGCTGATTGTACAATGGCGTGGTAGCATGATAAGTCAGCATGATGGTGCGGCAGTAGCCACAACTTTGTCAATACAACTAGTCTTTGAAATTTCAGTCCACAGCATAATGTGGTATCACATTTTAATCCACTAATGGTGCAGTGGTTAGAATGCAGTACTGCAGGCTTACCTACCCATAGCCAGGAGTTCGATCCTGATGGGCTCAAGGTTGATTCAGACTTCCATCCTTCCAAGGTTGGTAAAATGAGGACAGGAAAGTGTTAATTCTATATAAAATTATTAAGATGTGTATTTTATATAGTAAAATACTGTACTGTATTACATAAAAACAGTATTGATCACATCCATGAATACCTGAATATATTTGGATTTGAGTTTAAGCTTGAAAAGATAAGTACTAACATTCTGAATGTTAGGCTGACAGCTGGAGCTCTTCTAATATTGGTATTCTACAGATGAAATTTGTTTTTATTACATAAAATGGATCAAGACAATAATTCTGTGGGGGTTTTGCTGCTATTTTGTATAAAGAGTATATGAAAGATTATTGGACTGAGAAGAATACTTATCATTTCCCCTTACCACCAATAGTTTAAAAAGCTAAGATATTTTGCTCATTTTTATATGACAAATGTATTTACTGCATCTACACCAGACATGTCAAACTCGCGATGTCACGTGACGTTGTGCGACCTATTGGGACTATTTTGCCATTGCTGGCAATGGGGTGGACACGGCTTCCACATGACGCGTCCGGCCCGCGGGCCGGCAGTTTGACACCCCTGATCTATACTGATGCAATATGAAAGAGCAATCATTACAGGTCTATATCAGATCATGTAATACAAATAAGCTTCTTGTTAGGAGAAGTGATAAATCACATGCAAAATTATTTGCAGAACTTTCTTCTTCTAATATTAACTGGATAATGTGCAACATTCTTATTTCTGACATGCAGGTGTTTTGAAAATAATTAAACCAAACTGTCTTTTTCATTTAATTTAACAAAATTAGGGACTAAGCCTGTTATTTTTGTTATGGCAAAGTGATAATAAGTAATTTTTCACAATGAACCCAGAGTTCTGTTTGGATTTTGCAAAGGAGAAAGTGAGGTCCTTCACAAGAGGCTGTAAACCAAAAACAGTTGTAAATCTGGCACTAGTTTATGAAAATTCAGCTGGGAATGCCGAATACTTCTAAAAGTAGTCTAACAACTGTACATTTTGCAAAAGAACCATAATTAAGGAATGACAGAGAAAGGCCATCTCACCTCAATTGAACTGATTAGAGTTATTCAAGAAAAACAGGATCTAAATTCCAAATAGGTTTTTTCATACCTGCATGGAGCCTTTTTTTTCCCCTCTACCAACTGCCTTTCATCTGAGACATGTTGCCACATGTTATTGGAAAGCAATCTCCTGGAAAGGAAGCCACAGAGTGGTGTCTTATAATCTCAATGTATGTTTGTTAATTAAAACTAATAAAAACAGTATATAGTTCTCTTGTTCTATATTTCCTTGCTTGCCTCCTTTATTCCTAAGTGAAAGCAGCCTTTAGGAAGAATGCTGTATAACAGGGGTGTCAAACTGCTGGCCCGTGGGCCAGACGCGTCATGCAGAAGCCGCGCCTACCCCATTGCCGGCAATGGCAAAACTCTCCCAATATGTTGTGTGACGTCAGGTGACATCGCAAGTTTGACATGTCTGCTGTATAAGATTAGCTTTCCTTAATCAAAAGCCCTTCAGATGTGTTTCACTTCAGCTGCCACAATTCTTAATTGATTTGAAATTGGTTTACCACATAAAGAAACAGGTGTTCTGAAAACTCAGGAACCAGCATTTTCTATTACCGCTTTGCATTGGATGGAATGTAGAGTTTAGCCATAGACATTCACAGTATCAAGGGAAGGCAAATGAACCATAAACTTTGTCCCTTTTGTAGAGCAGAGCTTATATAGTGCCCTTGATTTTGGTCATTTTGCTAAAAGCCCCCAATATATTAGATTTTAAAATGCTTTATCTTCCTTTTAATTAATATTTGTTGAAAAAGTAATAGTAAAATACCAAGCAAAAAATAATGAGAGAATAATGAGAGCCTTTAATTGTGTGGATCACAACAAATTGTGGCAAGTTCTTAAAGAGATGGGAGTACCAGACCATCTTATTTGTCTCTTGGGAAACCTGCATGTGGATCAAGAAGCAACAGTGAGAACTGGACATGGAACCACTGATTGGTTCAAAATTGGGAAAGGAGTCCAGCAAGGCTGTATTCTGTCACCCTGCCTATTTAACTTATATGCAGAGCACATCATGAGAAAGGCAGGGCTAGATGAATCAAAAGTTGGAATTAAGATTGCCGGGAGAAATATCAACAACCTAAGATATGCAGATGATACCACTCTAATGGCAGAAAGTGAAGAGGAACTAAAGAGCCTCTTGATGCGGGTGAAGAAGGAAAGTGCAAAAGTTGACTTGAAACTCAACATTAAGAAAACCAAGATCATGACATCCGGCCCTCTCAATTCCTGGCAAATAGATAGGGAAGAAATGTAGTGACAGATTTTATCTTCCTGGCCTCCAAGATCACCACAGATGGGGACTGCAGCCAAGAAATTAAAAGATGCTTGCTCCTGGGGAGGAAAGCTATGGCAAATCTAGACAGCATACTAAAAAGCAGAGACATCACCCTGCCAACAAAAGTATGTATAGTCAAGGCCATGGTTTTCCCAGTTGCAATGTATGGCTGTGAAAGTTAGACCATAAAAAAGGCTGAGCGACAAAAAATTGAGGCCTTTGAACTATGGTGCTGGAGAAGACTCCTGCGAGTCCCCTGGACTGCAAGGCGATCAAACCGATCAGTCCTAGTGGAGATCAACCCTGACTGCTCTTTAGAAGGCCAGATCCTGAAGTTGAAACTAAGTACTTTGGCCACCTAATGAGAAGGAAGGACTCACTGGGAAAGATTGAGGGCAATAGAAGAATGGGACGACAGAGAATGAGGTGGCTGGATGGAGTCACTGAAGCAGTAGGCGTGAGCTTAAATGGACTCCAAAAGATGGTAGAGGACAGGAAGGCCTGGAGGAACGTTGTCCATGGGGTCGCAATGGGTCGGACACGACTTCACAACTAACAACAACAAAGAAAGAGTAGGAAGGAAGGAAGAGGACAACAATATTTAAAATATTTAAAAAACTGATTTCAAATTCTTTAACCTGCAACTACCCTGTAACTACAAACAAACTTAGTAATTCTTCATCCCATATAAGATTATATGCAAGTATTTTTTCTTTCTATACTCCATTCCTTATTTGTGTGTAAATCCGTAAATAATTAAAATTTCAGTTCTGATGTCAGTAAGGGTTCCTGTAACTTTATAAATGTCTTATTTTAATTTTGTTTTTTAAAAAGCATACTTTATATTCCTTTTTCTTCTAATACTCTTGGTCTTTCATTCATTCAGATATTGTTGTAGGATTCAATTTCTCTTCTTGTAAAATCAGTAAGAAATCATAATCTTAGTTATTCTCCTGGCTTTGCATTTATATTTCTATTTTAAGTGTCATCTCTGTTTTCTAATCCCTGTTTTTTATTTTTCAGTGTTTCAACAATTTCTTAGTGTTAATAATAATCTTATAATATTATAATAAAATTATTATGATCAGGGGGCTGGAGGCTAAAACATATGAAGAATGATTACAGGAATTGGGTATGACTAATCTAATGAAAAAAAAAGGACTACAGGAGACATGATAGCAGTGTTCCAATATTTGAGGGGCTGCCACAAAGATGAGGAGGGGGCGGGGTTGAAACTATTTTCCAAAGGACCAGAAGGCAGGACAAGAGGCAATGGATAGAAACTAATCAAGGAGAGAAGCAACCTATAACTAAGGAGAAATTTCTTAACAGTGAGAACAGTTAACCAATGGAACACTTGCCTTCAGAAATTGTGTGTGCTCCATCACTGGAGACTTTTAAGAAGAGACTGACAGCCATTGTCTGAAATGATTTAGGGTCTCCTACTTGAATAGAGAGTTGGTCTAGAAGACTTCCAAGGTCCCTTCCAACTTGGTTATTCTGTGTCTTCTAATTGTAGGTCAAATTTTTCATCAAAAACAATCTATTGTTTTAATAATCATTCATTACAATCCAAAAATGCATCTAAGATATCTGTGATCTATTATTAAGAGAGAAGCAACCCAGAACTAAGGAGAAATTTCCTCCCAGTGAGAACAATTAACCAGGCTTGCCTTCAGAAGTTATGGGTGCCCCATCATTGGAGCCTTTTAAGAAGAGACTGGACAGCCATTTGTCTGAAATGGTATAGGGCTTCTTGCTCAAGCACTGGGTTGGACTAGATGACCTCCAAGATCTCTTCCAACTCTGTTATTCTATGTTATTCTATTCTTTATATTCTAATTATCTAGACCCATACCAGTCGGGCTTCAGGCCGGGACACAGCACGGAAACGGCATTGGTCACGTTGGTAAATGATCTCTGGAGGGCCCGGGACAGGGGTTATTCCTCTGTCCTTGTGCTTTTGGACCTCTCAGCGGCTTTTGATACTGTGGACCATGGTATCATGCTGCGGCGTCTCGGTGAGTTAGGAGTGGGAGG
>NW_015386636.1:99159-112967 GCF_001527695.2 Protobothrops mucrosquamatus | reverse complement strand
ACCTAGGGTGAATTTTAAATAGGGATAATTTTTAATGATTTTAATAATGTCACAGACTATAAATATTTGGTTTTAATTGGCTTTTATAGGGGAAATGTTGTGTTGTGTTGTTTGTGTTGTGTTATTTTAATATGCTGTGAGCCGCCCTGAGTCCCGTGGGGAGAAGGGCGGCATATAAATTATGAAAAAATAAAAAAAATAAAATAAATAATGTTTTTACATCAGATGAGGTTTGTTTCAGCTCTTTATCCTGTAGGCCTTTCATTGTATTCTCTTTTATCTGTCAAATCTTCTTTAAAATCTGTCCATAAAAGCAGGCCTCTTTGCTGATATTATAGCTGCTATTTTCAGACCCCATTAATCAAAGATCTCAAGTATTTCAATGTCATATGATTTTCTGTCATTTTGTTCCATTGCTGACATAAAATAAAAGGGAAGCCTTTCTCTCTTTTTCTTTTTCTCTTTTTTCCATTTCTGCCTGGAATCTTTAGTCCCCTCTAGTGACCGACTTCTGAAATCATAAGCCTTGAATTTCTGTTATGACTTACAATAGACTATAAACAGTTTATTTCCCATGAAGGTGCTATTTATTTACATAATTATTTCCAAAATCTTACAGGAAAAGTCCTATATTCCAAAAATGTCTGGTCTGTTGATTTATAATTTTCTTGAAGTTTTATTTATTTATTTATACTCTGGAAACTGCTTAGAGAGGGCTGTAAAGCACTGTGAAGCAGTTTATAAGTCTAAGCGTTATTGTTATTGCTATTTAGCTTTTTGCTGTTATTTTCAAATTTTATAAATTCTTAGGCTTATAGTTGATTTTTCTTGTATTTTGTAATGAAGGCATAATAACCATATGGCTTTGCAAACCTGCCATTTGAAGACAGTCTTAAGGTAGATAAATAATTTATGAAGGTGATTAGAAAATGAGTTTAATGAAGCCAGTGTTCTCATAAAGGCTCTACCATGGTTGAGAGCCTGATGGCTTTTCTTTATCTCCCAGCTTTCAAACCTGTGGGAAACAGCTGTTCTGCAGTCTGTTGGTGATGAGCAGCTGTTCAGAGCACAAGTGGATGATATCCCATCTTCTCCTTTTATGAAAAGATTCCATAGGACCAATCTACTTCTCGGTCATTTGATGTTGTCTCACATGCTTGGAGGGGTGTTAGCTAGTCATTCCTCATCCAGAAGCAGCATCTTTTGTTTTCTTATTGTGGCACTGATTGTTGCCACATCTTCCTACCTCCCAGCTTACATTTCATGTTCAGAGACAAAGAAAATAAAACTGGATTTGCAATAGGTGGGGAATAGTTGGTGACATTACAGGGCTCAATTGAATTGAAACCCAGCATACCTAAAGTGCATGGTTTATTTATTTTATTTATTAAAGTTTTATGCCACCCATCTAACTATAAGGTGACTCCGGGAGGCTTACAGTTTATAAAATAAAAAAAATTAAATAATTTAAAATATTAAAACTATACAGATTAAAATTTAAAAAACCAGTTGAGAGAAAGGTGAGAAGTTAGTTTAGTTTATTGATTAGCCCATAGGCCATATCAAAATGAGTTCCAGACACAAATTATACAAGCAACAATTAAATAGTATGTGAGCCAAGTCTTCTACCTCTACTGCTCCGCAGATACGTCCATCATATGGTATAGAATGGAACCTCCTACATCTGACCATTGTATCAAGCTGTCCAAATCTCACTCACGTAAATATCTCCCTAAGATGTTTTGGCAATTGTAACTTTAAATAGCTGTCTGTTTGAAAAGTACATTTATGTTTACTTAGCCATTTCAAGTTACCAGCCTTACTAAGAGTGGCTATATCATTTTGTGCTTCTATGTCCATAATTCTTTGAGCAGCTTTTTTAAAAACTTGTTCTCCTGTTGCACAAGAGACAGAAAGGCCACAGCTTCTTACAAAATTTGTCAGTTTAGTATCCAACAGGTTTGTAATTGTGATTTTATCTGCTCTAATAAACATAACTTAGAGAGTCTATCAATCTCCATTTTATTGATTTTGTACCAGAAGTTATATGCTCTAACTGCTGCAGCAAATGTCCTTAGATCTACACCCAAAATACATCTCAGGTGCTGGTACTGTGTTTGTTCTAATACTGTGTTTGTAGTAGAATGTAGACCCCAAACTTCTGCTCCATACAAGAGCATAGGATTAACCTTAGCTTTATATACTTTAATTAATGGGGCTACGGATCCTGGGTAACTATGATTCTTTAATTTAAGCAGTAATTCAAATGAGCTTTTGCTCTAAGTGTACTCCATTGATGATGACAAACCCAAGATACTTGAAAAAAGTTATGCCTAAATATAAGAAGCCGTTAACCTGTTCAACTGGTTCACTGTCTAATTGCCATCTATATCTCTGATGGTGTTTTTCAAACACCATACTTTTTATTTGGATTTACTAATAATTAGAGAGTTATCCTGATATTAGGAGCTAAATCTTCTTAATAGCCTATACAATTCTACTTATGAATATGATAATAAAACCATATCATCTGCGTAGAGTAAGATGTAAGAACCATTGGCATATGTACCATAGGATCATTCATTAATACTGGCAAGTCATTGATGTATAAATTAAATAATAATGGAGCTGAGATGCACCCTTATCTTACTGCTTTGTGTAAATCCTGCTCCATTAACTCCATGCCGCATTTTCAAACAGGTGCTTGTGTAAAGTGCTTTAATCAAAGCCAGCAGTCTAGATTCTATTTTAAGGGCTGTTGATTTACTCTATAGTACTTCTCTGTTTACCATATCAAATGCAGCTGTGAGATCTATAAAAGTGGCAAATTTGGCAATTAGATGTTCAAGACAAAGCAGTTATCGATGGTAGATCAGCTTCTAAAACCTGCTTGTTCTTCTACAAGGACATGATTTTCTTCTATCCAGGTTTCAATTCTATTCAAAAAGAACCTAACACATATTTTTGCAACAATGTCAATCAGACTGGGCCTATAATTACTAGGATCCCTTTTATTCCCTTTTTTGTATATGAGGACAACTATTGTCATCTTCTGCTGGTAAAAAATCCTCACCTGGGGCTTTATTACTCTTTAGATTTTTAATGATGGATTGTATCTCTTTTGCCAAGACTGGTGGCCAAGGGGGAAGAGTTTCAGGGGATGCTAAACCACTGCTTACCAATAGTTTCTCTACAGGTTCCGTGGAAACAAAAAACATTGATAGTAATTTTCTCAGCCCTCAGCAGAGATTGGTATATCAAATGCAAATCTCCGTTCCTTTAGGACTCCTGCTACAGAGCGCCAGAATATTACTGAGTTATGACTTTTGGCAGCCAGCTCAAGCCCTGACCAGATTGAAATGGCAAACCTTTTTTTCTTAAATTTTATGAGGTTTTTTTTGTATTCTCTTTTTATATGCAGTGTCTCAGCTTGTATATGAACAGAAGCAAGTCTCATGCCTGTCTTCAATTTCTTTTTCAGCAACTGGCATTCAAAATCAAACCAGTGAGATCTACCTGCTTGAAAACTTTTGATAGGAGGTTTAGTTATTAAATGTTTCTTCAGCATATTGCAGAGATTAAAGAATGCTTTGGAGATTGACAGCCAGTCGGTAGTAGATGACTGGGTTGTTCTGGCCCAGTTAGCAGCATTCTCTGTTTTAAGACTGTCTGATATTGCCTTTGTTTCAACTTTAGCCCAAATTAACCTTTTATTTTGGGTCACCTCTCTGTTTTTAGTGAGCCATCTGCTGGCCCTATTATATGATCTTTAAACCGAGTGACCTCGTAATGCCACGCTCACAGGCTGATGATCACTTTCATCACCTAAATATACGCTAATCTCTGAAAAGAGATCAACTTTATCTCTTGATACACAGAAGAGGTCTAGCACACTACGAGTGGGCTGAGTAGTATGTGTAAGGATGTATATAGTTATTATCTTTCAAAATCAAAGAGATTAGGAGCAGACCGGCAGTATTATTTTTGTTGTCTCTAGAAAGCCACTGTGGATGATTATCAAGAAATTCCTTTGGGAATCCTTTCTTTTGAGCAAACTCATGCAAAGATGGACCTAATTTAGCATTAAAATATACAAGCAATATAATTATGGATTTAGGATACAGAATGGATATATCACCTTGTATGACTTCTAAACATATCAAATAGTCAGAGTTATAATACAGGGATGTGTTTGGAGGAATATATACATTTATCAATATTAATTCAAATTCCTCATATCTAAATTTCACCACTAAAAATATGAAAACTTATCTCCGTTATATAGTTTTCCCCCCTGCCATTGCAATTCCTCCTTAATAAAAATACATAGTCCACCAGAGGGTCACCCTGTGTTCTTCGTTTTTCAGGCAGGGGAAGCTCATCCCTGAAAACCCAGAAATTATACTAATTCATCCTTTTCAGTTAGCCAGATTTCCTGGATGGCTATTACATCAAATTTAGATAAGAAACTCACTAGTCTACTGTCAACCACTTCTTTCCAGCTAGCTATTTTCCAAGACACAATTTGTATAGGAGTCCAGAAAGCAAGATATTCTGACTGGGTTGGTTGACTAGGGAATAAGGATACAGAATATGAACTTGTGTTTGGAGCTGGGTCAATATTGACTATACATCCTGTGTAAACACAATTATTGAAAATTCAATATTCTTCCTCATAAGTTGTAGTTGTTGCTCTTCTTCTGTATCTTGATTGCTAATATTCCCCTGATTTTGATCTGAGCCTGGCATTTCTACTAATGAATGAGGACTCCGACCATCCTTCTCATTGTTTAGTTGTCATACTGGATGGTTAATTTGGACTTAGACTGTTATATCCTGCTAAGTATCCTTTTACTTTTTGCTTTGGACTGACACACTTTCTTTTTTTAATTTTTGGGGATTTGGTGCTTTCAGAAACCAAGCTTGATAAAAGTTCCACAGAACAGAAGCTAGAGGGGAGCAGAGTGTTCAGACTTTCTGTTGCATTAGTTACCTATTTCAAAATTGAACTAATTATTTTGATTTTCTTTAAAAACCTTTGACTTCATTTGTAGAGAAAAGGTATGCTTTTACTAAAGCCAAGTGGTTACAGCATAAGCAAAGCCAGATCTGAATATTCTTGCATAATCCCCTTGATTTCCCCCTCTCCCAGGTCATTTCCCTCCCGCCCTTGGTCATCTGGTCAATGTCCAATAGTATTCAAATTAGATGCTTTGGTAACTGTCCCAACAGTTGGCGCCTCTTCAGTGGGTGTTTGCATTCCATTCTCATGTCTTTGGATCTCTCATCTGTTGTTTTGGATTGGCACCACTGATTCCTGTCACCCTCTTCTTGGTGTTTCATCACCATCCCCCCCTTTTTTAATGGAAGGATGCCATCAATGCAAAGTGAAGCTCAAGCAGGAGGATGGCAGATCTGACACTATTGCTTTTAACCACACAAATATTATTAATAGAGCACTTATACATTCTTTATTGTAAAGAATAATATTTGGGGCACAACATTACAATGAAATCCTCAATTCTGGGCACTGCTTTGGGTTAAAATAAAACACACGTATTTTGAATATAACAAAGTTATCCAGGAAAGTTAGTCTTGCTAAAATTAGACTGATTTATATTTTTATCTCACTTTTGCAACTGTATATTACGAACAACACTAGTGAAAATTCTGTAATCTCAAGGTATGCATGCTTAAAAGTTTATCAAATTTATTTTATCAATACATAACTGGTAATATAAAATTTTTCTAGCAGATTGTAATCTGCAAATATGTATAAAAACTGCACAGGCCTGTACCTGTCAAAGGTTTGGGGGGAGAGGATAAAAAATGTAAGAGGGCTGTTCAGACACATTAACCAGTCTTCAGACAAGCTTTAAGTCAACATGGTATACTGATTGAAACCATACTTTTGCAAGTGTGTTTAAATTTATGCTCACAAAACCAAAATTAATATTCTATAATTATTCAATTTTTTCTAGATTCATGGCAATTGTCTGGTTGTCTAGCTGAGAGTTGAACTATGATATCAATTTATCTAAGGAAGTAAGCTTATATGTTAGAAATAGAAATAAAATAAAATATTTATTTCAAGTTGGTTGAATATGTATAAGCATACTTTAGGTTCAATTGGATAATTCTGGATTATCAGGCCTTTACACTGAACCAATCCACATTAAACTATTGCAATGCCACTTAGAATTGTTAATGCAGTTTCAACTAAAAAGCTAATCTTAAGAAATGCAGATTCATACTTTGTAAAGTCATTTGAAGGCTACAGCAATACTGATATTTTTATAAGATTTTAGCCACTTAAACATATAAATGTGTGTGTTCAATCTTTTTACTAGTGTAAGAAACCATGTTTAAGAGTGATTTGGTTCATATATTTAGCAAATACTCAACATGAAAAAGTGGAACTATATTACTCTCTGGTCCCTTTATGTTCACAATAAAGAAACAAATATCCCACTGATGTTTTTTTCATCAAAGAATATAGTTGATTAAAAATAGTTCCATTAGTATTTCCTGATTTATCATTTATCAAATTAACATGCTATCAATTTCATTATGATTAGTTGTCAGAACCCTGTCTTTCTATGGACTATGGAGTGTCAAGCAGCATTTGAGAAATTAAAGACACTTTTCTTAGCCGAGCTGGTTCTAAAGCACCCAGACACAGAAAAACCTTTTGTCATTCAGGCAGATGCTAGTGACATAGCAGTAGATGCACTACTGCTCCAAGAAAACCAAGAGGGCCAGTTACAACCTTGTGCCTACACCTCAACAAAATTCACAGAAACTGAACGGAGGTGGGCAGTATGAGAGAAGGAAGCCTATGCTGTATGCTGGACTCTCCTCATATGGAGGCATTTCCTGGAAGGAAATAAAATCTCTTTCCAGGTATGGACTGATCACAAAAACCTGGAAGCATTAAAATCCCTGAGGAAACTGTCCCCAAAACAGCCGAGGTGGTCCCAACACTTCTACCAATTTAACTTCACTATCATATACCTGCCTGGGGGGAAGAACTTCCCAGTTGATTCCTTATCAAGGCTGCCACAGTACAATAGTACAAAAGCAGAGGTAGTGAACCCTCTGATGGCTTCAAAGCAGTTAGCACCTCCAGTAACCACATGGGTACAAGCAAAAAATTCAAAGTCCTAGACAGCACACCAGGAATGGAGTTCAGACAAGCACTGGAGACAGATGAATGGTTCCTGAGTCATAAAAACCTCTGCTCAATGGATGACGGGCTGTCATGGGAGGAAAACTATACGTGTGCCAAAACCCAAAGACTGAAATTCATGCAACTCTGTCATGACACAAAGGTAGCTGGACACTTTGGATTTGTGAAGATGCTTCATCTAGTAAAGAGGCAGTTCTGGTGGCCATCCATAAAGAAAGACATTGAAAGCTATGTAGCTAGTTGTCCCATTTGTGCAACTGCAAAATGGAGGCAAGGCAAAATGCTGGGCCTTTTACAGGCAGTAGCAAGCCCATCAGCACCTTGGCAAGAGATTTCCATGGACTTTATTGTGGAGCTACCGGAGAGGAAATACTGTCATTTGGGTGTGACAGACCTATTCTCCAAACAGGTCCACTTGGTCCCATGCCCAAAAATTTTCACAGCTAAGACTCTAGCAAAAATGTTTGTACAACATATTTACCAATTGCATGGGGCTCCACAATGCATAATTTCAGACAAAGGGGTGCAATTCACCTCAGAGTTCTGGAGAGCCTTTTTGGATCTCCTAGGAACTGCCCAGGGCTTGTCATCTAGTCATAATCTGCAAATGAATGGTGGGACAGAATGTTTGAACTCAGTATTAGAACAATACTTAAGGTGCTTTATTAATTATCAAAAAGACAATTGGACCGACCTGCTTCCTTTTGCAGAAGTTGCTTACTATTACATTGTTCACTCCAGCACGGGTTATACCTCATTCCAGGTTGCAACAGGAAAAAGCTTCAACCCAATGCTCGAGCTGCCAGTCAACGAAACCACCATCCCCTCCCTGAAGGAATGGATTGCACAACTCCAAAATACATGCCCAGTAGTGAGAAAAGCGTTAGACGAGGCTAGGGAAGCTTACAAAGCGCAGGCAGATAAAAAGCAAGTAGAATCTAAGTCATTTCAAGTGGAGGAGAAAGTATACCTGTCCACAAAGTATTTAATAATACTTATTTATTCAATAAATAAATAAAGTATTTAAAATCTCTACAGCCATCAAAGAAGTTAGGACTGAAGTTTGTGGGACCATTCTCTATTAAATGGGTCATCAACCCAGTAATTGTAGAATTGGAACTTCCAAAACCATTAAGACAGGTTCATCCAGTATTTCATTGTAGTCTACTAAAATGTAAACTAAACTCACCTTTAAGGCCAGCCACAGTTCCCCCTCCTCCACCTATAATGGTGGAAGGAGAACAACATTTTGAAGTCAAGGAGATCCTAGATTCTACGAAGCATCACAGATCAACGCAATACTTGATAGCTTGGAAAGATCTCCCATCCTCCCAGAATGAGTGGGGTTCATAAACACCATGTCAGGACCCCCAGATTGTTAAAAAAGTTTCATGCTCAGTATCATGATAAACCCAACTAACCTATATATATTTTCTCTCCCTGTTATTATTATTTTTTCTCCAGGTGGATTTTTTCATTTTTTAAAGGGGGGCGCATGTCAGAACCCTGTCTTTCTATGGGCATGGGGATTCCTGTTTTCTTTCGGGTTCTGCCATTCCCCTGAGGGGGGAACTTGGGGTTGCTATAGGGTATTTACTTTACTTTGTTCCTTGCTCTGTCCTCTTTAATGTTTCTTTCTCAGGGTAAGAATGGAATGTGCATCTGGACATCTACCTTATCTCCGGGCACGGAAGAAGAAGTGCAGAGACCTAACAGCCTTGGAAGTGGAGCTTTATCATTCCGTTCACACAACATTTTCACACCTGTGGATTGGCCTGTTTTAACCGTCTGGATGGACAGTTGGAGTGGGGTTTTCATTGACTCTTTTGACTTATTGATTTGTGTGGGAAACCCTCAGATCCTGCCTTCTACTACTGCTGTCAACACCTTCCAATAAAGGCTCCTTTTGAAATGATGTCTGTTTCAAGTTATGCTTTCTTGGGAGGCTTAATTGAGGCAGGTCCTTACATTAGTTTTTTCCCACTCAGAATCATGACAAATATATGCCAGTGATTTAGTAATATTAAAAATGCTTTCTGTATTTCTTTAACTTTTGGCCTTTTTCCTTGCTCTCACCCAAAATACTGTAGCAAATGAAAATGAAATTTCCACTTCCAAGAGAACCTGAACATCCCATTAATTCATATAACTTAACTCCTGATTTTCTATCCTCTCACCACCCTACTCATATACAGTCCATGGATAAAAACCATAACTTTAAGGTCTCTACTCCAGGAATTAAACTCTGAGTTATAGAAAAGCAGTCATAACAACCTAAGAAACTCCTGGTTTGAAATTAGTTACTATAAACCATTTGCAAATAGATTGCAGGTGGAATTGGAATCTCTGAAAAACAGTTGCCAAGAAGACAAGTTCTAGACAGTTTCTTTATCTGAATTAAATAAGAAGAAAAATTAGGGATGGGAGAAAAGTAATAACAGAGAATGTTATTTATTTATTTATTTTGGTTATATACCAACTAAAAATTAATCAGAGTGCCTTATATTTCTTATTTCAGGAATATTTATGTATTCTTACTTATTGATTTTGTATAGCTCTCAAATAATAATAATAATAATAATAATAATAATAATAATAATAATAATAATAATAATAATAATAATAATAATAATAAGTAGTAGTAGTAGTAGTAGTAGTAGTAGTAGTAGTAGTAGTAGTTGGAAGAGACCCTGGAGGTTATCTAGTCCAACCCTACTCAGGCAGGAAACCCTATACCATTTCAAACAAATGGTTGTCCAATCTCTTCTTAAAAAATTCCAGTGTTGGAACATTCATAACTTCTGGAGGCAGGTTGTTCCACAGATCAATTGTTCTAACTGTCAGGAAATTTCTCCTTAGTTCTAGGTTGCTTCTCTCTTTGGTTAATTTTCATCTGTTGCTTCTTGTCTTGCCTTCAGGTGCTTTGGAGAATAGCTTGACTCTCTCTTCTTTGTGGCAACCCCTGAGGTATTGGAACATTGTTATCATGTCACCCCTCGTCCTTCTCTTCATTAAACTAGACATACCCAATTCCAGCAACCGTTCCTCATCTGTCAGACCACTGGCCTTTAAATACCTTTTTGTGTGATGTAAATTGGTGTGGGTATTATTTGTCTGGATGTTTCTGAGGCATGGGCTGGTTTTTAAGGCCAGTGCTCTGACAGATGATCACAATTCAAAGCGCACTGAAGACATCCCCTGAATGGAGATGAAATGTTTGTAGCCAAATTGCCAAGCTCAGAGATCAAGCCAACAACCCAACTACCAACCTGAGTTACTAATATTCAAACACATCTCAATTAAAATAATTAGCAGCTGAGAATAATCTTAACGATTAAATTAACCCAAAATGATACCTGCACTCAATCTGGACCTTAGGGTTTGGGCACAAGGCCAGGTTTTTAAGGACTTTTGAAAATCAAGTAGGACTGGAGCCATCCTGATCTCTAAAGCCAGAATGTTGCATTCTAGACCCTGCTCACACTGCCAACTGATATCCCTTAGCCAACAAGATATGAAGTGTGCCCATCCTGCCTGACTGGAGTAGACTGGTAGAAACAACTGGAGAAAGACAGTTCCTCGAGTAACCTGGTCATAAATGGTTTTAAGGTGACAAACAGTATCTGGAATTGCTCTCAGAAGCACATTGCTTCTGAGAATTGCTCTCAGAAGCAACCAATGTAGCTCATGGGGTAAAAGTTGTTACATGCACTGAATAACTGGCACTATGTACTGCCCAGGCTGCCACAATCTACACCAGTTTCTGAATATTCTTCAAGAGCAGCCCCATGTAGAGTGCATTGCAGTGGTCCAGACAGAAGGTTGAGATAGGACACATGGCTAAAATACAATTATCAAACCAAATATAAACATATCTAAAGGCTTCCAGTTTGAATAAAAGTGGGATACACATTAATGGAATAAAGAAATAAATCATCTTATATATGCAGTTTCCTATGTTTATGTTTAAAAAGTTATTTCATCTAAATTGAGCAGCAGGTAGATTTTAGGCTAATAATTATTATGGTTTTTATCTGCAACATTCCATACAAAGTTTTGTCTAAATGAGTTACATGCATGGCGATAGGGTTGAGACAGCAAATGAAGAAATGTGTATAATGGCATAATTTCACAAAACCTTAGTCACTTGTATCAGATGTTGGTATAAAAGTACATAAAAATGGATTTTGCACTATGGCATCATTTAGATAGAATCCTAGTTTGATGATGACTATGATTAAATGCTGCTCAGCCTTGTAAAAGAAAGTAGTTAACAGAGTAAAGATTGGTACAGAGGAAAATTTTATTAACATTTTAAAATTTAGCAGTTATCAGGAAGAAGTCAGATGTCAACAGTAAAAAAAAATCTATATTTAACTTTGCTGAAAATTGTTGGCAAGCAATGAATAGAAATAAAGACCCTGTTAGAAAATACATTGTTAAAAGTTGTGTTCCTCCGTTGCAGCAAAAATAATTAAGGTATACTATAATCTTATTATACTAAGCAGCAGCACCATTATTAGTATAAATTACTACTACTATCTTAGTACTATAAGCAGAATTGTACATTACTGATATAAGCAGAACTGCCTGCAAGAAACTTTATGTAAAAGACTACTTAGTTATCTCCACAGTGTTTTGTTGTAGTCATCTAATTGTGGAATAGCTGAGAACAGCCATTTTGATGATTTGCTACTGAGACTATTAGAAAATGGTTAAAACAGAAATAATAAAAATGGAAACAAAATCAGTTGGGATACATTTCTCAACATAGATTGGTTACGATAATTCTTTTTTCTCCATTACTTATATAGGGTAGGACTATGTTTTTCACAGTTTTCCTTTTGTATGGGTTGGCAACTTCCTAGGTAGAATGTTTGGTTTCTATTGGCAAAGTTACTGTAAACACATTTGTCTTGCTTAGTAAGTCAAAAGTATAACAGAGGATCTTGAATTGCAAATGTTTATACTGTTATATTACAAGATACTAGGCAACACCCTTATATACACTGTTAGAGCTTTTTAAGACTTAGCATAAAGCACAATGCATAGCCTTTGGTGAGCAACATACTGAATTTGTGTTGACATAAAAACATTGGATTGGGCCATAGACCCATTCTATATCGTAGTATCCACAAATCCATCCATAAAGCCCAAAAGCAAGACATGAGAGCAATACCTTTTTTCAAAACATAACTCAAGCAGGCTTAGAATCAATCTCATCCACTTATTCATTTACATACTTATTTACCTGCTTAAACATTTAGAGTTTCCTATTATATATAGTATGTCAAAGCAGATTATAATAGGAATTCTGATCTGGAATTCTGTATTATGAATATAATTACATTTTAAATATTTTAAAAATATTATTTGTTTCCTTTGCCAAGTAGATAAAGAAGTATTGTAAATAATTAAAATATGAATAAATGTTTCTTCTAAATTTCATTAATCATATGATATTCCCAAAGAGCAACAAAAGATTGTTTCCTTTTTTCAAAAGTTGACTTGTTTACAATTCTCCATAGTTTATCTTTGGATGAAAGAGAAGTAATATATAATTCTCCCTGTCAGAGAAATGCAGCCAGAAACCTTATTCTTGGTGCAGAACTTTTTTTTATTTGGATGCTGTGAGTGAATTTAAAATAATTTGCATTCTTTCTAAAAAAAAAATGCAGAAATGAAACTAATAGAATTCATTTTTACTTCATGAAAAGGCATGGACAGGAACCCAAAAAATTCATACTCAGCAGAAGCCAATGCTTGTCATAACACAAGGCTGTATTTTCTGTTATTAACAGACATGTTGATTATTTCTTCTCAAGATATACATAAGGAAGAAGAAAATAAAATAAAAAAGGAAGAAATGTCACTTTTAATAGTAGTTTCCTATATCACCAAGTAAATGATAATATATTTGCTTTCTACAGAAAGAAAAGGCATGGGTGAAAGTAATTTATGCTCTTACACCTCATACTTGGAGTACTTACAGCATACATGTGAGGCTGATTTTGAGGATGACTTGGTCAGTTATGGGTAATATGTAATGCAGCAGCCAGAGTGCGGGCAGGTAGATCCAGCCATTACAAAATAACATTATTTGGTTGTTGCCAATTGGCTGCCAGATCCACTTCAAAATGTTGGGTATTAAGTGATAAAGTCTATATAGTTATCAGTCTTTCGACTGGATTGTGCACAGGATTATCCACAGAGTATAGTTAAAACAGTCAAGATGGTGATCGTGATGGTGCAACGGGTGGATGGCCCATTTTTATACATAAAAGCCAGGCAAAGTTTCAGTCCACCACTGTGGATGCCACCTGATCTTTGATGACAGGATGAAGTCTGCTGTCTAGTTAAATAAATAAATAAATAAATAAATAAATAAATAAATAAATAAATAATAATAATAATAATAATAATAATAATAATAATAATAATAATAATAATAATAATAATAATAATAATAATAAAAAACCCGGACTTAACAATTGTCGATAATGGATGTGGCAGTGCCTGGAGACAACAGAATACAGTAGATGAGAAAGAACTGGAGAAGATACAAAATACAAAGACCTACAAATAGAAATAGAAAGACTGTGGCAAAGGCAAGCAAGGG
>NW_015386636.1:95698-98928 GCF_001527695.2 Protobothrops mucrosquamatus | reverse complement strand
TCCCAAAAAAACTTTAGTCAATTGCAAAAGGTGGCCTTACAAGGAACTGCTTCCATCCTGCGACGATATCTGTAATACCATCAAACATCCACATCTGCCTATCACAGGTCCTTGGTAAGGACTCGATAGGTAGACAGAAATGTCAAATCCAGTCTGAACATCTGGCTGACTGTGCGATGATGATTAATAATAATAATAATAATAACAACAACAATAACAACAACACAACAGCAACAACAGCAGCAGCAGCAGCAACAACAACAACAACAACAACAACAACAACAACAACAATAATAATAATAATAATAATAATAATAATAATAATAATAATAATAATAATAAAGTTGGAAGGGATTTTGGAGGTCATCTAGTCCAACCCCCTGCTCAGGCAGGTAACCCTATACCATTTTAGATAAATGGCTGTCCAATGTCTTCTTAAAAACTTCCAGTGTTGGAGCATTCACAGCTTCTAGAGGCAGGTTGATCCATTAATTAATTGTTCTAACTGTCAGAAAATTTCTCCTTAGTTCTAGCTTGCTTCTCTCTTTGGTTAGTTTCCATCCGTTGCTTCTTGTCTTGCCTTCAGGTGCTTTGGAGAATAGCTTGACTCCCTCTTCTTTGTGGCAGCCCCTGAGATATTGGAACATTGTTATCATGTCCCCCCTCGTCCTTCTCTTCATTAAACTAGACATACCCAATTCCAGCAACCGTTCCTTATATGTTTTATCCTCCAGTCCCCTAATCATCTTTGTTGCTCTTCTCTGTATTTTTTCTAGAGTCTCAACATCTTTTTTACATCGTGGTGACCAAAAGTGGATGCAGTATTCCAAGTATGGTCTTACCAAGGCATTGTAAAATGGTATTAACACTTCACGTGATCTTGATTGTATCCCTTTGTTAATGCAGCCTAGCACTGTGTTGGCTTTTTTTGGCAGCTGCTGCACACTGCTGGCTCATATTTAAGTGATTGTCAACTAGGACTCCGTGATCCCTCTCACAGTTACTACTATTGAGCAAGATAATCAACAGAGGTCTTCTCCAGGTACCACATAAAGTGTGGGGGATGTGGGCCAGTCTTCTTCAATTGTGATCCTAATTCTATAGAACAAGCTGCTATTGCAATTATGTTTGTTCACTTCATAGCTTTTAGGTACAGTTTTTCAAGTATGTTTTAATGACTTTAAGGTCTAACTGGAAGGAAGGATAGCCATCTTTTTATTTTATTGATGTCAATGTTCATATGGTATGGTTCATGTCACAGATCTGCTGATATTCTTGAACACTACTCAGGATCATGAGATTGAGGTCTAGTAAATAAATAAAAACAAGGATGAGAATTTTTATTAGAAAACAACCTTTCCTTAATTTAAATGTATATTTCAGTGTTGCTGCCATAAAAAAAATCGATATCACCCTTATTTTAGATATAGTAAGTTAGTGAAATAAGTTACTGAAAGCAAATTATTATTATTTTATTATTGGTTGCAAGCCAACAATTTCATTGCTTCTATGAGATCTTGATGAGCAATTATACTGAGAAGAAAAGCTTTTGTTCTTCTGTTAGACATGGATAAAAGCCTCTTCTAGCACTTCCACCAGTTGTTTGGAAGAATCAGGAGAGACTTTAGTTCATGCGCAGATTCCTCTTTCATTTACAAGAATATTGTATAAGCAAAGAGCTCAAGGAAATGCAAAGTAATGCTGCTTCTTTATTTTTATAAAGAGGAGGAGGTTTTGTTGGATGAGTCCATAAGTCTTTTTAAAGTTTTGCACAGCCATAGAATGTAATAAGAAAGAAAAAGGGTGGTTATGTCAACACTATAATGAGAGTTCATTAGTAAAGTGGCATGAGAAAGTGATATGAGTCTGGCTCCCAGCTTCAACTAGTGTTATCAGTGTTCTCATTTGCAAGATCTCCAAAATAAACTGAAGTTAGGAACAAGCAAAAGTACAAACATACATACCAGAACATAATGAAAAAGCAATTTATCAAGTGATTTTCCCCCCTCAGGAACTGATAGTGCTGGCTTGTTTTGAAATGAACTGTCTGATAAAGAGAATTGTATAATTTAAAGTCATTATTAGAATTGCATTTTTGGGGGAAACCTAAATATGACAGGTCAATAGTATCCCAAAGGAATATTCCAACATCCTAGGAGGCAGGGAAGTAAACTTTAAAGGAAACTTATTTTTGCTTTAGTGAAATACAAAGTCTTCAAAGAAATGTGATAGAGAAGGTAAATTATGCTTTAGGTTAAAGCCATTCTGATAATTTACAAGTTACTAATAAGAATCTGTTAATACTTGTAGAAGTAAGAGACCTAGATGCTATTTGGTAGAAACAGAGATTTGCCTATGCAGTTCAAATTAATGTCCAAGAAGAAATTTACAAAATCTGTAATTTATTCATTTCTCCATAACAATGTAAAGCTCCATTTGACAACATTCTTTTAGAATGTGTTAATTGTAACATTTGATCCTTGATGCTTTTGAAAATATATTTTTCTTCCTGACCATGTAGTATTATTGACAAAGCTAGTTCTCATTTAAGACTTGACTCAATAGTCTTTTAGCACAGAACTAAATGCTAAATCATAAACTTTACCAATTTGCCCAGTATAGTCATAATTATATAGTATTATCTACTTCATATTCTGCATGAAATTCTAAAACTCCGAAATTCATATTTTAAAATTAAGTCATTAAATTGTTCAACCTTAGAGCTATTGTAATTTTCCTAGAGATTTTAACTTGGGTACACACTATCTGCCTTCTGGAGCTTATCATTTTTGTTGTGCATTCAATTAGCAACAGCAGCTTATGTTTCAGACTTGGACTTTGTAACATCAGGGTTTCTACATAACTGTTGGAGTAAAACTTTTTAAAAACTAATTACACTTTTAATTAAAAATCAGAAAATCTGAGGTCTACATACAGGAACAATTTTCTTGTTCTGCATGTGATCTAATAGCAAAGGAAGCCGGAAAAAGGAAAGGTTATAAAAATTTATCAAGATATTTGGGAGTCTTTATTGTTGTGTTCTTTGTATTCCCCCCCCTTAATCCCCTATGCATATCCTGATCACCCATTAAGGGTGATTGCCTTTCACCATTGATCGCCCATTAAGGGTGATTGCCCTTCACCATTGATCGCCCATTAAGGGTGATTGCCCTTCTCCATCTGCATACAGTTTCATGCCCGTTGCTGGTTGGCTAACTAGCAACAGGGTC
>NW_015386636.1:68097-92515 GCF_001527695.2 Protobothrops mucrosquamatus | reverse complement strand
CATGCCCGTTGCTGGTTGGCTAACTAGCAACAGGGTCTTGCCAGCCAATGGAATTGTGTGATTACAAGCCAGGGGAATCCCATAAAAGAGGGCTCCCCTGGCCCAGAGAGCCAGTCCGGATTTACTTTATGCCTTGCCAATAAACCAAGAGCTGACTGTCACTCGACTCGTGTCTTACTGCCTGCGCGATCTAACATTTATAACTGACTATTTATAATTTATAGTTTAGATATTGAGCTACATCAGCATTCTATTGGCATAAAAAGTTGAAGAAACACATTATATTTAGTCCTCTGGACTTAAATGAGGAATTGCTTTTTTTCTTCTGAACAAAGTCTGTTTGTGGATCCCTCTTTTCTCAGAATACAAGCTTTCTTATTGTTACTGTAACAAATTACAGTATAATAACCAATTATTACAATTCTCACTAACCTCAATAATCAACTTCACATTTCAGCTATGCCTAATCAACTGAGTACTATGTTCAGCATTCTTTATTTGCTGAACTGCCATTTGTATTTTTTTTAAAAAAAATGAACTAAAACTACCATAACATTTCACATGCAAAAGCAGGAACAACTTTTTAATTTTATAACCACTGTGGTCACATATAGCTTTGTTGTACAAAACAACCACCCACATTTTCATGAGCTATAGAAGATTTAGGTTTAAGCCATATTGTGAGGTTGAAGGTTTGTTCTCCAAGCTTGTGGGTTGGTTTCTGAACATTTTATTACCAGGCTAGATAAAATCTTCAGCGGAGTTTAGGGGATGTCAGTGTCAGTGCTCTTCTGTTTATAAGGGTTTCAGGTGTGGATGTGTCAAGTGAGGGTCTTGTGATGGGTCAGGTGTGAGTCATCAGAGAGACTCATGGGTCTTGTGTTGGGGAGATTACATAAGGTCAGGATCATTGGAAGCCATATTGAAATAATATTTCAAAAATAAACATGCACAAGACTGCAGCATTAGTACTGAACTGTGATCTTAGAAATCAATGCTGCATTTAAATTATGTTCCATGTAAAACTAGCTGTAGAGAAACAGTTTTTTAAAGAATTTATTGGGGTAGAAAGATTCCCAAAGGTGTCAATACTGTAGTTTAGATGAAGAGTATTTGTTTTATTTATTATGTTTTAAAATTGTTTTTCATATACATTATTGGGCACAAAGAATCACAAGAAATAGGCAGCATACAATTGTAGATAAATAAATATTATTTTATTTATCATTATGTATTTTATTTCCCATTATGTGATATGGGGAACTAATACATTATACAATTTTATTATTGCTATTTCTGCATTCTGGTGCTTTTTATTGTTTTTTATCATTTATTTGCCAGATTTTTTTCTTATATTTATAAAGCCAATGTTGAAAAACAATGTTTGTGTTACTTAGCTACAAGATGATTATAAAGGGACTTCTTTTCACATAATGGCATTGATTCAAAAGGAAAAGTCAGCAGAAACCATGCACTGAGCAGTATTTACTCCTTAAAATCTAACACTGTTCCTGAACTATCACTTTTCCCTAGTACAATACTTGGCAATCTTAGTTTGTGAATCTCTCATCTGAACAAATATGAATGATAAGAACATGTGTTGAATCTCACACCTGTATTTTGTTCACTAATGGAAACAGCTGAGAAAATGAAATATTGCTTTTCATAAATGTTATTGGAAAGGAAGTTGTTTTGGCTCAAACAATATAACCATTAATTCTGGCACATTTAACACAGAGCTGGTTTGAACATGTCAGCAGTTTCAAATGACCTTCTAATTGTGATATCTAAATACAGTTTAAAACATATGGTATCTATCACCATTGAAATGTCAACAGAAAGTTTCCATTACTGACATTCCTGAAGATAGGGTTAGGACAACCTCATAGCAATGATTTAAATAGAAATGTGTGTGTGTTTTATATGGTATTCGAGACCAAATTTTATTTACTTAGAAATTGTTATAAATTCATTTCAGATATACTTTTCTCCACTAATAAATACATTTTATGCAGAGGCATAAAATGTAAAACTACAAAGAAAAGAGAAAGAATCTTTGGTAGTGGTATGGCGAGTTAGATTTCTCAGAATGATTTTGTTCCATTATGAACAAGAATCTTTTTCTCACCCATCCTCTCCAGTTTGGACTCTGGCTATATTTACCGAGGAAAGCAGGATTTCAAGTTCCTGAGAAAATGCCAATTATGTTTCTAAAAGGTTTGGATACCAATGTTTGTGGCTTCTCTAAATGTCCATCCCGAAAGTTGAAAATATGGACAACAAAAGCTGTCTGTCTGTCTGTCTGTCTATCATCTAGGTTTTCATCTATAATGACATTGTGATTATTTCAAAATAAATGTGCATGTGTATTACATTAGGAAAGAAATGCTTTTCTTCCTTTGATCATGTTAATATCATGAATTTTAAAAGTCTGTGGTGTCAGATTTCATGTGATCCCCCCCCCCAAATTACATTTTCTTGTGTTTATTTAAAAAAGTCATTTAAATTGTAAAATGGAGGAAGGATCTGTTGAAAAGAAATATTTGTTGCTTGTTTCATGACTGAAGTAGTGTAACATGGTCATTATCTAAACCATTAAGTAGGTTTATACCTGGGTTTAGATGAATATAAAACCTGCTACATCCTGCCCATCAAATCTGCCTCTGAAATTGATATTATTATTAGCATCAAAGGAGAAGGGGCAATAAGATAGTCCAAATAATTATCTTTTTTTCATTTAAAGCTAAATATTCTAAGATTGAAAAGGGAGGAGAAAAAAGAAGGATATAAAAATGCTGGGAAAAAATATTCAACATTTCTGCCAGTGTTGTGGTTCAAATATCCCAGTTGCCCCCTTCCCTGTAGCTGCATTAAATACAAAAACTTTAGGGATGCTCTGATATTTATACTGCATCTGAAATATAAATTAAAATGAAAATCTCAGTATTGTTCTCACAATAGAGAAATATACAAAATGTAAACAATTATTTATACTGCAAATGTGACGAGCAAAAGCCATTTTACACCTTGAGGACAAATACCAAGGCTAAGGCAGAGTTAAACCCATTGGTTTTTGTGCCAAGCTATTTGTTGGACTGTGTCCCAACTTTAAATATTATAGACTTAAGAAAATGTAGTGCCTTGCAGATTGAGTGTGTTTATAACTGCAGGCATCCCTCCCTACGTTGGCAGTCATCCATAACTTGCCTTGAGTCACTCAAGATTTTCAAAGAGTCAAAAAAGCTCTTATTATAGCTACTTGGTCAGAGGTGCTCAAAGTTCTCCTGTTTCATTTATGGTTTAGTAGGTCCCACCTCTTGGTCCAAAATGTGATAAGAGCTTCTATAATGCATGTCAAAGCCTGAGGAAATGAGAAGCAAGATTTTCCTGCTGCATATCTGACTGGTGAACAGGAAGGAGGGAGATACTTTCCCCATCTTACCCCTGCAACATGGCATAAATGTGGAATTTATGATTCTTCACTTCTTGTCACAGTGGCCAATTGAGTCATGTTGATGACTGTGTCCTCCTTATCTTATGCTACTATGTTCCCTTTAATGTCAATAGTTCCCAAGTGTTAGCATAGCATAGTAATTTTTTTACTTTTTGTTTGCCCTTTTTTGGGTGGAGTGCCTATTTCACCTTTCGTTTCTTATCTTTCAGTATATTACTATGTATAAGTATCTCATTTCAATTTGGAGCAGAGGTTTGAGTGTATTTTTGATAAAAACAATATCATGTGACTCAATTTTCAAGTAAAAATCAAGAGAACAAAATTAAATTTCTTTGTACTTTTGTCTTTAAATCTTTATTCACAGTTTATTTGAAGCACTCTTTAAGACAAGCACTAGAATGGAGTGTAATAATAAGTGTTTTCCTTTATCCAGTTGCAGTAGTAGTACCATCTCTGCTAACAAGGAGTCCTGTTCTTGAGAAGCTGTTGAAGATTTCTCCTTACTCTGGAGAAATTTAGAAAAAAAAAATGTTTCTCCAGTTTTCTTGCCCATAAATTGAAGAAGCCTTTGAAAGAACATTTGTGCCTATCAACTATCAGTTAATTTTAGAGATAAGCAACTGCAACATAACCACTTAGTCTGGCCCCAACATAAGCTTCCAAGCTTCAAATTGTTATACATCTGAACTACTCTTTCCCAAGTGCAATTCAAACACAGAAAGAATTGAGAAGCACCAGAACTCTGTTGGACTGTTCAAATTGGCAGGGAGATGAAACTGAAAGTTTTCCTTGAGTGCAGCTAAAAAACACAGTAAATGTTGATGTTGATTAAATTTCTGCTGATACATTAAGGAGAAGAAGGCAATTAGTATGTTTTGCCATGTTATGATTTCCCAAGCAAAGGGCAAGTGAATCATCCAAGTTGAGTCATTTACAAAAACTAGAACAGCAGCATTTTTCTTGATCAGCATATGCTGTTCAGCCTTAGATGCTGCTGACATAATGAACATTAGGAGAAACATTGGTTAATTCTGTTAGTTTTTGCCTGGGCCTGTTTTTCCTGCCTTCCACAAATGTACTGATTCACACATGAAGCTAACAACAGGGGATTTTATAGTTGCAGAATTAGTCCAAAGGCACAGAAACTCAGACCTGCACTGTAATCGTTGTTTTCTGAGATGATTTTTTGAGTTCTTAATCTAACCTACAATCCCAAATAATGCCCTGTTTAAAGTGTGAACCTCATGAAATCTTGCTTAGATTGCCAAATTCAGACAAGATTTACTGGGAGCTGCCACCTACCTGGCTTTTAATGTGCAGAACGAAGAAGTATATTAGACAATTAGAGTGTAATTACATTCATTATATTTCATTTTAAATAAAATGAAATCAGTTTTATTCATCACCTTTTCAGATGTAACTATGCCTCCTCCAGTGATCAGCCTCATATTGATATAATGCGTAAACCCACTTCTTATGGCTTAGCAGCTAGACATCTTTAGAAATTGTTCATGTGTAAAGCAGCCTTAGAAAATCTTGGTAAACTGATTTGCAGATGTCACTTCAACATTCCTTAACTTAACATGGAAAGCACATTTAAATGTAGCTATTATGTAAATAGAACAATATTTGTCCTTGAATGTTAGGTGAATCCCAACCGACATCCTGTTAAGCAAGGCAATGTGTTTTTATTGAAGTCATTATGAGTAATGATTTTTCTGTTAATTATAGTCTCCTTTTCACTTACAAATCACAATGTATACATTTCTGTATATAACTCCACTCTGAACTTAATGTTCCTTTGCTGCAGTTTTATTCTTTGGGCATGTAAGTACATACTGCTGAGATTAGACCTTAATTTCCATTAATAGAAGTTGATAGTGAACAGTTTAAAACCATCTCTCTGTAAATAATTATTAATTTGTCCTTAACATAGGTGGGGCATAATATTTCTACTCTGGAAAGCTTCTATTTTGGAAAAACATATCTTGTTCTTGACATATTCATTTTTTTTATGACAGTGTATGTGAGCACTAAAAATGTGGTTTTCCAGTGTGCTTGCTGGCAAAAAGCTAGGCTAGCTTAAAAAGGTGCTATTCTGTTCTCTGGCTAAAAGTAGGGAAAGGGTTTTGTCCTCACTAATAGCCTGCAGGGAGGAGAATGGGAAAGGATATCTTTGATGCTATGATCACTTTGAAGATTGGAGAGCTGCAGAAAAGGACCTATTTTTCCTTGTTTCCCTGTCATACAGGCAATAGATGTAGGGTGAAAGAAGACTCCAGTTGCCCTCCTTAAGTACCCATTATTTTTCTTTTCATGGGGACAGAATGGGGCTGTTTCTTTTGATCTTATGGAATTGGAGAAATGGCAGTAAAGGAGCCATGATCTCCAATTCTCTCCCTGCTCCTTTTCTTTTAATTGTGGATGGCAAGGAAAACAAGGAGAGGAAGCAGAAAGACAGGAAAAAGTCCAGATGACCTTCAGAATTAGAGTTTTCGTATCCTCTTTTTCTGTAGTCCAACTCTGGTAGGCCAACCTTCCATTTATTTCTTAGAAAAACACAAAAATCTAATTTGCAATGGTTTAATACTGATTATATAGACTCACAATTTTACAAAATCAGCTGTCTGAAAAAAATAGCAATAGCACTTAGACTTATATACCACTTCATACTGCTTTACAGCCCTCTCAAAATGGTTTACAGAGTCAGCATATTGCTCCAATGATCTGGGTCCTCATTTTACTGACCTCGGAAGGATAGAAAGTTGAATCAACCTTGAGCCAGTCAGGATCGAACTGCCGAACTACTGGCAGTCTGCAGTCAGCAGAATTAGCCTGCAATACTGCATTCTAACCACTGCATCACCACGCAGTTATACTTTTCTTAATTGTTGCCTTGTTAGAGAAACTAAGTGATATAAAGTTAATAAAAAACGAGAACTTTTTTTTTACAGTGGCATTCACATATGGGTATAACAAGACACTTCTAAATAATATTACTTTTATATATGGGCTGTTTTGAAATTCTTTATAATTTGCTTTTCTAGGATTCAGTTTTTGTCTTTTGTAATACAGTTTAGAAAAGCTTTTAAACAATTTTATTGCAAATTAATATGCACATAGTACTTATATTAGTGCAGTAAAAATAATACTATGAGATAGGCTGGGCTAAGAGACAGCAACTGGCTCAAAATCAATTTGAGTTTTCATGGCGATTAGGAACTGGGTTTCTCATCCCTGATCTCTCCTTAACCTTTATACCACACAAGTTCTGTTTAAAATGTCTACTTTGTGGTCCTTTCCTTACCACTTAGTGTTATCCACCCTCTTTGAGTTGGCAGAATACTATACCAATATGACATTTCAAACCCCTATCTTACTTCAGTTGCCAGTCACCTGGCATCTTTAAAAAGACTGTTTCACATAGCCTAACAAATTTTACATATCTTGAGGCATCTTGAGTATCAGAACAAGAGAGAAGATACTATTTCAATACCATTATAAATAAGGACAGCTGAAGTCTATCTCAGTCATGGATAGGAGATGAGATGAAGGCAGTGTCATGGGGACAGAGGAAGAAATTGCTAATGTCAAGGAATTTTTGTACTATGGTTAAGCTCAAGTAGATACAGATGTTTAGAATCATAAAATCAAAGTGCATCTCCTTATATATTTCCCCAATTACACAATTTAGCTTGAAGGAGATAATAAACCATGTGTTTCTTAGTCATATTTAGAGAACACTAATTGAAATCAAATGTACTTTAATTAGACATGATCATCAAGTTCCATTAATTTTAATGAATCTTTTCTGAGTTTGGCTATGGCAAGGTCTAACATTTAATAACATAAGCAAAAGCTAGTTATGCGCTTATACTCTAAGGCTGCATTTCTATAAACACAAAATTTGGGAGTTGGAGCAATTAAAATCAAGCGGACATAGTTTTGAGCTGACATGCCAGATTAAGCTGTTCACTGAAATGTTTTCTTTGTTTATTTTCTGATTTCTAAGAACTTTTTATTAAGTCAGTGTGTTTGCATTTGGTACCACACCATTTTTAGTGAGTCACTTGAGCTCAGTCTAAAAGTTCCTATTGAACTTTTCTGATTGCATCATTAGGCAAGTGCGCCAGATAAATTTACTAAGCCTAGAATGCTAGGAGAGATATGCTTGCAAGAAGGCAATGACTTGCTAAAGTGGTTTTTCTTTTTGGTGGATGAGGTGAAGCCTGTTCTAAAGAAACAGGAAGCTCAAATTAAGAACATAGTTTGCTTTGGCATGCAGATTCATCTTTTCAGCCAGACATTTTCATCATGAGTATAAGATTCTTTAAAAACTGTTGAATAGAATGATCCTCTAAGAATAATGGAAGGGAGACATCTTGTGGTGAATTTAGTTCTATACTGGCTATTAACATGTGAAACTGATATTTTTGGAAAGGGATAACTTGGGGAGGGCAAGGAAGAATCAAATAAATCTGAATCATGTAATGTGTACATATGAACTAACTACAGATAATAGCCCTGAACAAAATGGCAGAGCAATGTATGTATGACAGCATAAAATATGAAACTACTGAAAGCTTTTTGTGTGCTTAAAGCAAACATGTACATAAAAAAATATCAGTTCACGGCTAGTTTGGTCTCCATTATAAACATTGTGATAAGATTGATTACTCCTGATGACAGCATGAGCATGTTCCCATAGTTTTCTTTGCAGCAATATGGACATAGTTTATCATTGTCTTCTTCTGGATGTTTTGTAACCGTGCAGCTTTTCCTACAATGTCACATAATATCTGTTTACTCATTTAGTTTTTTTGAGATAAGTTAAGACGAGCTAAATGCTGCCATCTCCTGAAAATTGTAGTTGATTTCTTCTAAAGTCTACAGATATAAATGTAATGGAATATTCAATGTGTTTTCAGAAGATTAGCAGGGAAAGCATTGTTGGAATTATCCCAGTGTTGTCTTTTTATTTCATTGTTTACAATAGCTGTCAAAGGAACACTTATTATGAAAAAGATATCTTGATATCTCAGAAACAATTATTTTCATGAAAAAAAAACGTAAGCAGGACTGTGCACATCCAAATTAAGATCACATTTAAATCCTAATATGGGAACTGATCAATGAGCCAGCTGCAATATAAATCATCCCTGGAACTGTTAGGAAGAAACCAATGGCCCAATACGATTGCATCTATGTTTTCCTCTTTTAAGATATGTCTGGAGAACTAACAACAGGTCTCCTATTAATATCTAATGGCACTTAGTCTAATAAATATAATTAACAATTTAAATAAGTTTAATGAAACAAAATTATAGGTGAAACCATAACTTGCCATCCAATCAAGCAAAAAAAAAAAAAGATGAACTTTTTGCTAATGTTAACAAATGTATGTAGGAAACATACCACAGAAGTAATGGGGGACTTTAATTATCCTGACATCAACTGGGAAACAAACTCTGCATCAAGTGGAAAATCGAACAGATTTCTGGTCAACCTACCTGACAACTTTGTCATTCAAAAGGTAGAGGAGGAAACTAAAGGAACAACTATACTGTACTTAATTCACACTAACAGAGAAGTGATAGAGGGGGGTGAATTTGCAGGACAGTGACCATGTCATACTGGAATTCAATATAATGCAGACACAAGCAATAGAACATAATCAAACCAGTGTCTTAGACTTTAAAAGAGTTTATTTTAACAAACTTAGAGAAAACTTGAGAAGGATTCCATGGATGAAAATCCCAAAAAAGAAAACAACTCAAGAAGCCTGGGAGACTCTGAAAAATATTATTATAAAAGCCCATTCCAGCTCAATACCACTGAAAGAGAAAAACAAGAAATCCAAGAAGAAACCAGCATGGTTACACAAAGAACTTTCTGATACACTGAAAAAAAAAAGGATAAGTACGAAAAATGGAAAGAGGAAATACCAGCAAACAGCCTGAACCTGTAAAGATAGTCTATAAACCAAGGTTCAAAATGAAGTAAGACTTTCAACAAATGTCAAAAATAATAAATAAAGTTTCTTTAAAAATATAAAAAAACAAGAAAAAAAGTCAAGGAAATAATCTGGTCATGAGTGGGAGAAGATAGCAAGGAAGTAATGGGCAGCAGAGAGAAAGCAGAGCTGTTTAATTCATTCTTTGCATCTGTTTTCACACAAAAAGAAAATATAGCCCAAACTACTAAAAACAGAACTGTAAAAGACAGGCTAGGAATACAAATTAAAATAAACAAGAAAATGGTAAGAAAAAGCCTCTCCACTCTAGAGAGTTCAAATCACCAGAACCAGACAGATTACATCCCAGAGTTCTGAAGGAGCTGCCAGATGTGATCTCAGAACCATTGAACCATATCTTTCAAAGTTCATGGAGCACTGGAAAATTACCAGAGGACTGGAAAAGAGCTGATGTGGTTCCCATCTTCAAAAAAGTAAGAAAAAAAACAGATCCAAGAAACTACATACCAATTAGCCTGACATCAATACCTAGAAAGATAATGGAGAAGATAATCAAGCAAAAAAGCAAGCAAATTTATAACCAGAAGCCAAAACATACTTGTCAAAAACAGATCATGCCAAACAAGCCTTATTTCATTCTTTGATAAAATGATTAAATTAGTGGACCAGTGAAATGCTCAGGACATAGCATACTTGGTTTTCAGTAAGGCATTTGACAAAGTAGACCACAACCTATTTCTTAGTAAGGTAGAAAAATGTGGGATTGACAGCACCACCACCAGATAGATTTGTAATTAGCTGACAACCACACTCAACATGTTATCCTTAAAGGAACTACATGTACATGGAAGGAAGGAAATAGTAGGATACCCCAAGATTCGGTTTTATGCCAAATAGTCTTCAATATCTTCATAAACAATCTAGACGTGGGAATAGAAAGGGAACTCATCAAATTTGCAGATGACACTAAACTGACAAGAATAGCGAATAGCACAGAAGATAAGCTCAAGAGAGAGATGTATCTTGACAGACTAAACACTGGGCCATCTCTAACAAAATAAAATTCCATTGAGAGAAAATTAAGGTTCTGGACTTAGGCAACAAAAACCAAATGTACAGGTACAGATTAGGTGAAATTTGGCTCAACAGCAGTAACTGTGAGAGGGATCTTGGAGTCTTAGTGGACAATCACTTAAAGATGAGCCAACAGTATGCGGCAACAACCAAAAAAGCCAATACAATCCTAGGCTACAATAACAGAAGGATAGAATCAAGATCATGTGAAATACTAGTACCGCTTTATAAGCTTAAGTAACACCACACTTGGTATACTGCATTCAGTTTTGGTCTCCACAATATAAAAAAGATGTTGAGACTCTGGAAAGAGTGCAGAGAAGAGCAACAAAGATGATTAGGGACTTGGAGGCTAAAACATATGAAGAATGGTTGCTGGAATTAGGTATGTCTAGTCTAGTGAAAAGAAGGACTGGGGTGTCATGATAGCAGTATTCCAATATTTGAGGGACTGCCACAAAGAAGAGGTAAACCTATTTTCCAAAGGACCAGAAGACAAGACAAGAAACAATGGATGGAAACTAATCAAAGAGAGAAGCAACCTACAACTAAGGAGAAATTTCCTAGCAGTGAGAACAATTAACCAATGGAACACTTGCCTTCAGAAATTATTTCTGCTCCATCACTGGAGACTTTTAAGAAGAGACTGATAGCCATTGTCTGAAATGGTATAAGATCTCCTGCTTGAATAGGGAGTTGGTCTAGAAGACTTCCAAGGTCCCTTCCAACTTGGTTATTCTGTTATTCTGTGTCTTCTAATTGTAGATCAATTTTTTCATCAAAAACAATCTATTGTTTTAATAACCATTCATTACATTCCAAAAATGCATCTAAGATATCTGTGATCTATTATTAAGAGAGTTTCAGGAAATATTTTACCCAGTTGGACAAAAAACAGGGTGTCAGTTCCTCAGCATTTGTATTTTTTAATCTGCTCCTTTGCTCTGCTTTCAGGTCGGTCATTCTGTTGGGAGGGGGGAGGATGGCCTTTTACTGTTGGGCCTGCTATTTTTTTGGGAGGGGGAGGGGATATGGGTTTTCTCCACATTGCTCATTACCCCTTTGATGCCTCTGAGTGTGAACTAAAGAAGGAATGTGCTATGAGTCATCTGCCTTATCCCCACTTCGATGGGAGAACATTGAGAACAGCGCCTGGAAACTGTGTTATCATTTTGGTTCCCATAACAAATTTGCACCTGGGGATTGGATGAATTCAAACTGGACATTTGGCCATTGAGGTGGGGTTTGGGAAAGGGATAGCTTAATGTGATGTTTCCCATGGGAAAACTTCAGATCTTGCTTTGCTCTCTGCTATCACTATCTCTCAATGAAAGTTCTTTTGAGACAATGCCAGTTTCAAGAGTTCTACTTTCTTGGGAGAACTAGTTGAGGCAAGACCTTACATTAAGCAAGATCTGCAAAAAAGGTCAACCTGGAGAGGCAACCACCCTACCATGAGGACTGTGCATGCCATGTCCCTCCATGGCATGAAGCAAGATGAGACTGATTGCTGGGGAGAGTCCACTGCAAAGACCCACCCAGAAGAAAGCTCTTCCAGATGGATGGAGGAAATAGCCACAGCAGAAAGCTCCATGAAACTGAGATGGTTGGTTGGGGTAGGGAAGAGAGAAGAGTGGGAAGGAAAAACCCAGCGAGTAACATTCACTCAAGACAGCTGGAAAAAAGGCTGGAAGCAGGAGATGGAACTGCTCTCCAATGAGGAGGATGCATCTGAAGGAGAGCAGGAATCAACCAACCAGATCTTGAAGCAATACATGGTGGAAGCTTTTCAGGACCTAAAGATGAAATCCAGCCGATGCAGGAGTAAAAGGAGGGAGCACCTGGAAGTGACTGAATGCAGAGGGGGTGAGTTGGGGACAACCAAAGTCATGGTGGGGGTGTCTGACTCTACAGAAATGGCTGTGGTCACCCTGTCAGCATGACAGCCCCCAGCCCCCAGCTGGGGGAATGCTCCACCATCCCCCAGAGAGAGAGCTTCCCCCGGAGGAATCAAAGCTGGTTCCCCTAGGGGTGAAATTTGATAGAGACCCCCAGCAACTAGGTTTCTTCCTGGGTCACCTACATGCAGGTGTATGGGAGAATCCTCCCTAGTGAGGAAGCCAGAGTCAGGGTCATCACCCTAGCCCTGGAGGGAACTGCAGCTCAGTGAATGGTTACCCTGTACAACTGCACCGGAGCTCTGAAACTTTAACTGTTTCATGACAGCCCTGAGATGGAGATTTGAAGACTGCCTGGCTGATCAAAAGGCATGAGATCATATAAAGTCTGTGAGGCAGGGGTGTAGACTGGTAGCTGAGTACATGGAAGAATTTCGGGATCTGACATGCCACCTCAACTGGCCTGAAGACATATTAATCAGCTGCTTCCAGGATGCGCTGATTGATGACCTCTACAATGCATGCATGGTGAGGGGTGCCCCAGTCCATTTACATGACTGGTGCCTCCTGGCTGAAGAGGTGGAAATTGATCAGCACTGCAATCCATTCTGCTCTGGGAAGACCTGGAAACAGTCTCCACTGAAGAAGAAGAGAGAAGCAACTAAGACCTCGGTTGCACCCCCCCCCCACTCAACAGCCTGCTTCAAATGCAGCAAAGAAGGTCATCATGCTATAGAGTGGCACAGCAAAACTCCAGCCAAAAGAGAGGAGCAGCAGTCTGGAGGAAAGCCAACTAAGCCCAATCAACACCAGAAAGACATAGCCCTGAGGAGTGCAGGTCATGGAGTTCTGTCCAACCCCAAACCAGGGGCTGGAACTCCGACCTCACCAGAAGATGAACCGAGGATGCCAGAACGCGACTATGACAATGACCCGTTGGTAAGTAGGCCGATCATGCCAATGACCATGCCTGGGAAGAAAAGGAAAAGTGGCCCTGACCATCTTTATAGAGTCAGGGTGTACCAGATGCCTGGTCAGGCCAACCCTGGTCAGGAAATTAGGGCTCTAGCTAAAGAGGTTAAAAAACCCCATTTCGTTCTGCCAATTTGACAGGTCTATGACAGGTGGCATCCCAGCCACATTAGCTACAGAACCCATAGGGCTAATTATAGGGAGCAACTCAGAGACTCTAACCTTCATTATGGCCCCTGGAATTGAGTGGCCTCCTGTCCTGGGATTGATGTGGCTGAAAAAGTGGAATCTGCTGATAGACTGGAGAGGGACATTTGAACTTCCCCAAAGAAAAAAGTCCCTTCCTGAGCAAACACAACTCACTGAGAAAAGAATAAACCAGGGAAATAGCGGCCACTTCAAGCAGCAAAGCCATACAAACCATACCTATGGATTACTGTGATCTAGCTGAGGTCTTCAGTGAAAGGGGTTCAGATGAACTGCCCCCCCTCTGACCCTCAGACTGTGCTATCAAGATCATTCCCAGGGTGAAGCTACCAAAGCCAAAGCTGTATTCGATGACCCCTCCAGAAAATTAAGCGAATTGCGCAAATTCATTGACAAAAATCTGGCCCATGGGCTCATACAGCCACCCGTGCTATTCAGGGAGAAGAAAGATGGGTCTCTTCATCTCTGCATGGACTATAGGGGCTTGAATGCTGTATGCATAGAAAAGGTGTACCCCCTGCCCCTCATGAAGGACATGCTGGCCACCTATCGGAAGGAAAGATATTTTCCAAGTTGGACCTGCATTAGGTGTATTATAGAGTTGGGATTAGGGAAGGGGACGAATGGAAATCCGTTTTTAACTGCCCCTCAGCTGCTTCTAATTTAGAGTACTCCCATTTGGTCTACAAGCCCCCCTCCCGTGGTATTCATGCAGCTGATCAATGAGGTACTCCATGAGCACCTGTAGAAGGGAGTTTTGCTGTACTTGGATGATATCTTAATTTACACTGAAATGAAAGTGGAACACATGAAATTGGTCAAAGTGGTCCTAAATAAACTCCAGGCAGCTAAACTTTATGTGAAACTGTCAAAGTATGAATTCCGCAAAGAGAAAATTGACTACCTGGGCTACAGGATTTCACACAATGGGGGGTGGAGATGGATCCAGAGAAAGTACACACAGTTTTAGAGTGGGTAGCCCCCCACACCAGAAAGGACCTACAAAGCTTCCTGGGTTTTGCGAACTTCTACTAACAGTTCATTCCCTCTTTCACCCACATAGCTTTACCTATCACTAACCTGTTAAAAACAAAAGGGGTTGACAAGCTGAAACCCAGCCAGCCCCTGAAGTGGACTATGGAATGCCAAATGGCATTTAAAAAACTGAAATGGCTTTTCTCCACAGAGCTGGTTCTGAAACACCCAAATCCAGAAAAGGCATTTGTAATCCAGGCTGACGCCAGCGATGTAGCAGTAGCAGCTGTGTTACTCCAAGAGAACGAACAGGGAAAATTGTAGCCTTGTGCCTACACCTCTAAAAAGCTATCAGAACTGAACAACGCTGGGCTGTTTGGGAGAAGAAAGCTTATGCAGTGCGCTGGGCCTCCTCACCTGGAGACACCGTCTGGAAGGGAGTAAGATCCTTTTCCAAGTATAAGATCCTTTTCCAAGTATGGATTGATCATAACTTAGAAGCCCTAAAGATGCCTAGGAAGCTGTCTCCTAAGCAAGTATGGTGGGCCCAACACTTCCACCAATTCAATTTAACTCTCCACTATTTACCGGGAGAGAAGAATTTCCTAGCTGAGACTCTATCCAGAATGCCACAGTACAACAGCACCAAGACGGAGGTAATCAAACCTGTTACCAACCCAGCAATTAGCAGCGCCAGTGGTTACAAGTTCACAGAAGAAAACCCCCACACCACTGGATGGTGCTTCCTCAACAGTGTTCAAACAGACTCTGTTTATATTAATATAAATAAATAAACTATCCAAGCTTTCAATTTATAAAATACCTTAAGTGATAAATATAAAAGAAAAGTATAAAACACAAATAGAAGACAATGAATACATTTTAAATGTATTAACAAAGATGATACAAAACCAAAGTCATTAACTTTTTAGCTATGACTGAAGAGATGGGGAAGTGTTCATGGCATAGATCAGGAGCAACATAAATTAAAGCATTCACTCATTTCTAAAAGAAAAACAATTCCACAAAGACATTGACTTGTAAAAGATGGAGCATTTGTAATCAGCTCTTGCATCTGTGGCATTTTGATTCTTTGTCATTTTATTCATAGATGATATAGTCAGCAAAGCACTTAATACATTAGTATTGTCATTATTCGATGTTCATATCTTTCAAGGTGAATATGTGAAAAATTACTTACAAAAAAGTAATCCATCAGTATCCCATTAGATATTTAAAAGTCTGATACTGAACATTCTCTTGAAGTTTTTATGGAATATAACAATTTAAGACTAACAATGTTAAAAATAATTAGATAAGTGGTCTGAGTTTTGTTTCATTCATATAAGAAAGTACACTTGTAAGATATATGTATAATTATATGAATAGTGAATTTGAATAAATCCAAGATATATAAAGTTCTACCAATATTTATTAATCTTTTCAGCACAGTGATATTTAAAGAAGCAATCTGCAAAAAAGGTAAAGAATAGCAATAGCACTTAGACTTATATACCGCTTCATTGTGCTTTACAGACATCTCTAAGCGGTTTAGAGAGTCAGCATATCCCCCCCAATAATTTGGGTCCTCATCTGACTGACCTCGGGAGGATGGAAGGCTGAATCAACCTTGAGCCGTTCAGGATTGAACTCCTGGCAGTGAGCAGTGAATTAGCCTGCAGTCCTGCATTTTAACCACTGTGCCTCCATGGCTCAGTCTAAAGTTTAAAAAAATCATATCTTGTAGGCAAAGTTTAAAAGTTTTTAAAAATCATATCTTGTATACAAAAGATTAAATCATCTTTTTACAAAGGATAGGCTAAAACATGAAAAATAAAAATTGAGTGATAGTAATCCCATAAATACACTTGCTTCTCAATCTTCTGTTTTCACCAGTGCTTTAATATCTTTACTTATTATTCTGTAATTTTGTTGGTTTTAATAATAAGATACTGGACAAAAATTATGAATATTGTAAACGTACAATAATGACCCCTATACGCCTATAGGGTGCAGAAGACTATAATATTTTACTGCTTTCTTAAGAATTTTGTGCATTATTTCCACTTTCCATCAAAATCACTAAAGAGCTTCATATCAAATATTTCAGTAAATTGCTTACCTTGGCTATTTTTCAGCCTAAATGCCAATCTGATCTTCCCACTCTGACTCCTGGATCTGCTACAAGGAAGGATTGAAATAATAGATTTGATGATGAATCATAATACAAACCATAGAGACAGTGGTGGGATTCAGCCAGTTTGCACCACTTTGGCAGAACCGGTAGCTAATTTTTTGTTGCCCAGGCCCAGAATGGACTTCTGGAAGTGGCATCCACACAGAGAACCAGTTGTTCACATATTTGAATCCTACCACTGCATAGAGACATACATCATCCATATGTAACAAGCTTGCTACACAGAATATTATGGGCCACTTTAGCAAATATTTGACTCTGTGAAGGAAATTATCTAATCAAAAACTGAAATTAGTTAAGACTCATAACGTTTCTTAACAAATAAATGTGGGTTTAATAATTACTGCTTTAACCCCCCTGCAAATCAATCATTTCATGGTCTACTCTAATAACATTCAGTTGTTGTGTCACACTGATTGATCAACAGTTCATCAATTCCCATGTTTTATGCTACTTTAAGATATGAACATTTGGCCTTTAATTTTCTAGAATCTGTTACATTCTCCCAGTTTTTTGAAATAGAATTAGGTAAATATTTCGCTGGGCAATCCTGATTTTTAAAACATGGTAGAAATTCTTGTACTGTGATGGTAGGTGGTGTATCATGGTGATAATAAATGTAACCCCCCCTCAATAAAATAAAATGCTTTGACTCTTTCATTGTTTAGATGACCCAGACCATATTTTATATCTGGAATAGTGCATTAATAATAATATGATTCCCTAACCGTGAGTTGTTGGTGCTCTCTGAATTTGGTTGTTTGCTTGCAAACCTTTCATTACCCAATATTATCCAAGACTTAAAATCCATCTCTTAAAATGTTCTTTATTTTCTTAGCATTTGCTTTCCTCAAAATTTCATGCTAAATTTGCTTCAACATTGGATTAGTTATTACCATCCACAGGGAACACAGTTTTCAGTTTTAGATATTATACTTTTGACATTTTGTAGCCAGTGCCTAAAACAATGGTGAGAGACAGAGTAATTCATGAAAAAAATGTGATTTTTATTCTTGTTTTAGGACAAAATATTTACAGTTAGGTGAACATCATGGCTGCATACATCTTAACACCTCTGTCAGCAGAACATGTTCACAGTAGTGCAGAATATAGAAATAATATAAGAAAGAAATATTAATCATGCACATTTTCATTAGATTTTACTAAAATAAAACACTTCTAGACATAAATTAGTATTTGTTCTTGTCTAGACAAAATTCACAGAAAGATTTGCTTAAACATTACAGACATAATGAATACACTATTATATCCAGTTTGTTTGTTTGGTTGATTGATTTGGTTGTCACATTTTGAGGAAGCTGCTAATGAAGCTCACTATCACACAAGCTACTGTATTTAATGTTTAATCTTCATATGAAAAGCATATGGCACAACTTTATAAGTAATTCACAAGTAAATATCCCAAAACTGTGATATGTAAGTCAGTTGTCTCCTCTGATAATTGCAAACCTGGGGCCCAAGTCTTATGCATATATAATGGAGATGGCAAAAAAAGAAAATGCAATAATGTTGAAGCATATCAAGAGATCAACGTTACCATCATTTCACAGCTTTGACCAAATTGCTTCCTTCAGTCTCTCAGAATCCATCCAGGGTAATAACAGTGTACAGGTCTTTATACAACACACAGTTTGGCTACTCCACTGATTTTTCAGTGAAAAAGCAACTTCCATGTTACAAATCTGTTTGCATGTTATCTTCATTTTGCACTAAATTAATATGAGGCTTCATTTCAAGCTATTATTTGAAAGGATGCAAATCAAGACATAATTATCCTATTAAAAGGTTAAAGGTTTTCCCTGTCCAGCCATGACAGACTCAAGGAGGTGGTGCTCATCTCCAATTCTCAGCCAAGGGAGCCTATGTTTGTCTGAGAGATGCTTCCATCATTACATGGCCAGTATGAAAATTCAGAATGCAATAACCTTTCTTGCCAAAGTAGTACCTATTTATCTATTAATATTTGTGTGCTTTCGAACTGCTAACAATGGCTGGGATAAGTAATGGGAGCTCACCCAGTTGTGCGGCACTCAGGTCTTGAACACGGGTTGTCAGCTTTCCAGCTGACAAGCTCAGTATCTTAACTGCTGAGCCATTGTGAGCCCTTATCCTCATTAGAACCAATTAATATTGGCCAAATCTGTCTGAGTTTCCTGAAAGGGTACGTTCCTGGTGACAGAAAATATTGTTAGTCTTGTTTCCAAAAAGATAATCAGCTTTTTGCAGACATTTGATTATTGTTATTATTATTATTATCTTCTGGTTTTTTTGCACAACTTTATCATGTGTGCAGACTATAGTTCTGAGAACTGTACTGTAATGTAGTCCTGAGAAAATTAGTCAAAGTGGCTAATTCTTTCCTAGGAATATATGCTATAAAGATAGCAGCACAATTTACATAGGAATTAATTAGGTGATCTTTCCCTCTCAATTTCCTTAATACTATTATATATTTACTGGCCACCCAATTCCAGTGGGAAGCAGAATATCTACAAATTAGGAATTTTTTATTCTATTTCAGTGATGTTTTTAAAAAAGCACTTTCAATTGACAATATTGTATGCAAATAGATTTCAACTCATATTTTTATATGCAAGTAGAATTGCACTCAATTTATTTTTCAGTCTACATTAAAACTCACCCCACTATTAACAGGCAGCAGGGAGAAAGCAGAGCTACTCATTCTTTGCATCAGTCTTCACACAAAAAGAAATTATAGCCCAACATAACCAAAAAACTACTGCAAAAGACAAACTAGAAACAAAAATTAAAATAAGCAAGAAAATGGTAAGAGAACTCCTATCTGACCTTGAAGAATATAAATCACCTGGACCTGACAGATTACATCCCAGAGTTCTGAAGGAGCTGGCAGATGTTATCTCAGAATCATTGCACCATATCTTTCATAAATCCTGGAGCACCAGGGAAGTACCTGAGGATTGGAAAAGGGTTGATGTGGTTCCCATCTTCAAGAAAGGAAAAAAAACAGACCCAGGAAACTATAGCTCAATCAGTCTAACATCAATACCTGGAAAGATCCTGGAAAAGATAATCAAAAAACAGATCTGGAAACAACTAGAAGCAAACAAAGTTATAACTAGTAGACAGCACGAGTTTGTTAAAAACAAATCATGTCAAACCAATCTTATTTTATTTTTTGACAAAGTAGACCAGCGAAATGCTATAGATATGGTATACTTAGACTTTAGCAAGGCATTCGACAAAGTAAACACTACCTACTTCTTGATAAACTAGAAAAATGTGGGATAGACAGCATCACCACCAGATGGATTTGTAACTGGCTGACAAACCATACTCATTGAGTGGCCCTTAATGGTACGACATCTACATGGAGGGAAGTAAGCAGTGGGGTATCACAAGGTTCCATCTTAGGCTCAGTACTCTTCAATATCTTCATAAATGAGTTAGATGAGGGAATAGAAGCGGAACTCATCAAATCTGCAGATTACACTAAACTGGCAAGAATAGCCAAGACCCCAGAAGACCAACTAGTCTAAAGAAAAGAAGAAATAGGGTGACATTCCAGTATTTGAGAGGCTGCCACAAAGAGAAGGGGGTCAAATTATTTTCTAGAGCATCAGAGGGCAGGACAAGAAACAATGGTTGGAAACTAATTGAAGAGAGAAGCAACCTGGAATCATTGATAAACTTCTTAACAGTGAGAATAATTAACCAGTGGAACAGTTTGCCTCCAGAATCGTGGGTGCTCCATCACTGGAGGTTTTTAAGAAGAGACTAGACAGTCACTTATCTGAGATGGTATAGGTTCTCCTGCTTGAGTAGGGGGATGGACTAGAAGACCTCCAAGTTTCCTTCCAGCTCTATTCTATTCAAGATTCAAGATCTTACTTGAATACTTATAATACCAGTCTGATGCTGATGTCTTTATCCCATGTTTAAAACACACTTTTGTTTATGAATAAACAAAATTAAATAGATGAAGAAGCCAAATTAGGTAAAAACAATATGATTTAAAGTAGTGCTTGAAGTATTTGCATACAGTGACTGATTCCTTTAATCACAACTCAAAGTTGAAATGGTTTCTTGCTGAGCAAGTGAAGACTACAATATAAACAAGGAATATGATTGATATGTCTATTAGGAACTAAACATTTAAGAAAGGCCAAACATGATAATGGAATAAATAACTACAACTGCTATTCTTCATATAACGATCCCTTTAGCCTTTTTTGCCTAACTTCTTTGGTTAAAAAGCCAGAAGATACAGAAAGAAATGTAGACTCTCACTGTGCTGAGAACTTCTAATTACATTTGAAATAATCAATGTGAATATAAAAATTCTACATTTTAAAGCTTTTTAAAAAATCAAAAATTGAAGCGGCAGAAACATTCAAAACGTTTTGAAATGTTTCTGAGTCCAAGTTCAGATATGAATTCTACAGCTTTTACACAAAGTCTATTTTGGCTTATCAAGACTAACGTTTCAGGAAAAGATGACTAAAACAGATGACTGTTCGTGTAGACAGAATGAAGTTAAAGCTGAACCATAAATAATTGTATATCTCTGCAGCCTCATTTCTACATCAAGAGATAGTAGAGTGCAATTTTCCAGTTTACTTTTTGTAAACAGACAATAACTTTGATATAAAATATTCCAGAAATCCATCATTAGGATATTTTTTAATCCAAGAAATATTTTTTGATCCAACAAATGATTTAATATTTCCAATGAACATTGATTCAGAATCCTGAAATATGCTGCCTGTTTTCTTGGAAAAAGTGGTTCAAAAATTATTTAAGTGTTTATTATTAGACTTGTCAATGAATGCTGAATCAGGCTGATTTTAAATGTATTTACCTCAGAAGTTTGATTCCAATGGTTCTAACTTTTCAGTAAGTAGGTATACAGTATAATTAATTGAGTATATGTTACCTATAAGTTGAATAATTTTAAGCATGGTTAACATCCTCAGGCCAATATTATTTATAATGAGCACTTACATGAATGGATGGGTAAATCTGTCTCTTATGTAACAATAGATAAAGCCAAATCATTGCACTAGGGCCAGTTTATTTGTCAAAGCTATGCCAAAAATTGCAGTGATAAAATGGTTGTTGAAAAATATTGTACTGAGTTGGAAATATTACACTACCATCTAATATCTCAGATTGTTATCTGAGGGACCGTCTCTTGCCAGTCATATCCACCCAACTTATTAGAGTGGGGAGGCAAGGAATGTTATGGGTCCTGTCCCCAATGGAGGTACTTCTGGTGGGACCCAGAAGAAGGGACTTCTCTGTTGGTGGCTCCCTCCCTTTGGAATATCATCTCTTCAGAAATTAAACTGGATCCCACTTTAACACTCTTTCATAAGGCCCTGAAGACTTGATTTCGCCAGTGGGCCTGGGGAACCCAGAGTGGGATGGAACCCATCAAATGGCTTATTTGACTGAGTGTTGTTGCCAGGGGTAGATGGGTGGTGGGTTATTTTTTAATTTTTCCCCCTATACTGTGTTTTATTGTTTGTAAGCTGCCTAGAGTCACTGTGAGTAGGCTATATAAATTTTCTAAATAAATAAACAAATAAACAATACATTTTAAAAATTTATGACATTGAGCTGCTGTTTTCCCTTTCCCTCACTCCCTGCCCACCTTCAAAAGAAGATCAAAATTTCTAACATTGTGCTGAATAATATGCAATGACCTAACCTGCCTTTTTGTATGTCAAAAAACTTGTATCTGAAATCAATTGTCAGTCATATTTGTGATATGGCTGGCAATTACCAGTGTATCTTTTTCCAGAATAGAATCGACACATTAAAGGAAACATCGGTATAATTTCATAGAATAAGTGATTTGTGGATTGCGTGTATTTGTGTTTGCATGCAGTTTATTTTTTCAGTATATTATCTAAAATGCATTCTGTTTAATACAAAGCCCATTGGCAGTGTCCTTAAATTTAGAAAACAAGCTTTATTACTTAAAATAGTTAAGATTTTTAAAACTCAAGACTCAAAACAGTGTTCACTTATAAAATTTAAAGTAGGCTTGATTGTATGGCACTTATCTCAGGACTTTGGGGACTTCTTTTTCATAGATTAAAAAAATATAGCTGAATTAAAAATTATAACAAGGACTTCAAAGAATACTATATTATTATGTAACAATATGTAGAAAGATTGGCAGTAACATTTTACCTAGCAGCATTGTCATTTACTTTGCAAAACTAAAGTTAATGACAAGTAGAAATACTATGGTAGACCCTAACCCTATGCTGCATCTTTATTGGATGTCTTGCCCCCCGCATCATTGTGACTTTGCATAGCAAGTCACATAAGTATTTTGTTTCTTGGGTTTTTCCCCCCATCGAGCTCTTGTTCTTTAAAAAGTATTTCAATACTGATTTTTACCACTGTAATCAAAATGAGAACTGTTAAAAAGTGAAAACCTTAATTTTGTTTTTGGTGAATGTCCTCATGCCTAACAATTTTATAGATAACCCAGTAGAAAATGTTGAATATAAGAAAGGCTAAAGGGAAACAGGCTCTGGATATAGTATCAATTTTCTTGGCCCGATCAATGAATACTTTCCTCATTTCTTCAGGAGTAAGGGATGCAGACTGAACTGGATTATTGGATCCTTTTGGGACCACTCCATCCTTTGCTTGTATACAAGGTGGTCCCATTCCATAGCCCGTGAAATTGAACCGATTTTCCCTTATATCGGCATCCTGTTAGAAAGAAAAAGAAAGAAAACATTAATTAGAATTCTTAACCTGTGTTTATAAGAAAGTTTTCTTTTTTTCTTCTTGTAAATAATATGAGGAAAGATGATATCCCTTGTAAAAAATAAAGAAGATATTGAAAACAAAAACATTGCTGCTGCAAAGGGTAGGAAATATCTTTAAATATTAGCTTGAAGATTTGTTGCTGCTTGACTGTTTAATTTTGACATAGGGTTCTTCTGTCTTTTTTTTTATTCCCTGTCCTGTTATCTCTTGCTCATACTTATCTTCTTGCTTTTATCATTTTCCCTATTTCTCTTTTGCTCCTTTTCATGTGCAGTAACTCCTTTTCCTTATTCCATCATCAATCTGTTTTTGCTTCCTTTCTTTTCCTCAAGAAAAACATATATCTGAGTCATTTTGTTTGTGAGAAAGAATGTTTACTATTGGCAGATGGGGAAAACAATTATTTTTCAGAAAGTTAATATATAATTTCTGGAAGGTAAAGTCAACCTACATATACTGTAAATTAGTATAAAGTTTGTCACATATAAAAATGGGTGGGTGTGCTCAGATGACATGAGTATCTTCTTTCAATGTCTCAAATTTGTTAATATGGTGTTGAAGAAGATCCATAATGCTTAGAACAGAGGTGACCAACCTTGGCAAATTTAACATTTGTGGACCTCAACTCCCAGAATTCGCTAGCTATCATGTTTCCCTGAAAATAAGACCTGGTATCCTCCCAGCTGATAAAGGTAGATCTACAGTAATTTTAAATAAACATGATTATGACCATAAAATCCTTGATCTACTTAATGACAAAACTGCATACCACATCACCAACAAGGATCCTATGACATCACTCACCAACCGACTTAACAACACTTTAAACAGACTCAAGAAGCAAAATAGAATAAAGGACGAAGACCACAGAT
>NW_015386636.1:50537-64426 GCF_001527695.2 Protobothrops mucrosquamatus | reverse complement strand
ATATATATATATATATATATATATATATGGAGGTAAGACACCCCCTGAAAATAAGACCTGGTGCCTCATATATATATATGAGGCACCAGGTCTTATTTTCAGGGGGTGTCTTACCTCCTTACTTAGGACTGCCATAGCCAGGCCTCCCATGCCACGACACCTGCCGAGCATGGCTCATCGTGCCAATTGCACCAGTGCCGCTGCTTGCAGCAGGAGGATGCATGGCTCATCATGCTGATTACGCCATTGCCACACTGCCTCCTGCCATGAGTGGCGGCATCAGCATGATCAGCACGACGAGCCATGTGGCCTCCTGCCGGGAGCAGTGGTTGGCATGCGGCCACAAATGGCCACAGAAAAACTCAGGCAGTGACACGGCAGGTGTCGGGGCATGGGAAGCTTGGCTGCAGCTGTTCTAAGATAAGTGGGTGTAGATCAGCTCCAGCCCCCCACTTCTGCTTGATTTTTAGGCGTATGCCTCACCGCAAAACTAGGGCTTATTTGGGGGAATAGGACTTATATTAGGCCCAGGTGTAAAAAACAAGCTAGGGCTTATTTTTGGGAGAGGTTTTATTTTCAGGGAAACACAGTAGTCATGCTGGCTGGGGAATTCTGGAAGTTGAAATCCCCAACTCTTAAAGTTGCCAGTGTTGGACACCCTGGTTTAGAATATGACTATACTTTGAATTATGTGCCACAAATGTCAAATTTATAACTGTCTAAAGAAATACAAATTTACGGCTTCTGGTTTTGTGCAGTAACGCAGCAGCCAAGGGATTGTGGGGCTCTGCACCCTACGGCCGATTTTTTCCTGTTAGGGGACCCTAAATGGGCCTAAAGTCACCCTGGAGAGGCAACAAAAAAGGAGGGCAGCCCCGCCGACCACGGAGAGATGGCGGTCGATCTGGTCATTCGGGGAAAGCCCTTCAGAAACCAGCAGAAAAAAAGGCTAGCTTCACTCCAGAGTCTAGCCCAAGCTACAAGCAGCTGAAGGCCAAAAGCACTACTTTAACCTTGATCATAAACAATGTGTTTGGAACTGGGTAAGAATATTGATTCTCTACTTCTACTTGATAATTGATTTCTTGGGGAAAAAAACCAAGAAGCAAAAATCCTCCGAAAGTGAGAAGGAGGGGGACTCTTGCACCACCCTCTCACAGAAGGAAGTGGTGAATTAAACTTTTATGGGGGAGAGAAATATATTGAAATGAAATGAATATAAGACTTAAATCTGGATAAGTTTGAAATTGGTGGAATTTGTTAAGATTTTCTTTTCAAAAGATGAAAACAAAAGAAAGTAATTGCTTATTTTGAAAATTGAAAAACAAACTGGTGCTGACATCTAGTGATGGATGAAAATATACAACTGTAGTTGCTCTAATACAGGAATTGGCAGAAAGCCCAGAAAAAGCTAACTTGTTTTTGTGATTTTTCAATGTCTTAACTAAACAAAGAACAGCTGTAACAATGAAAAGAAAACATTGAGCTACCTACAAGGTGAGAACTATAATCCTTAGGAAAAAAATGACCTTCCTGGATTATAAATACATATTGAACTGTGACTCTAAAGCTGTTTCCAGAGAAAGGAAAATGTTGATTTTTGGCTATCATGGAACATCAGAGATCTGCAGAAAGAACATATCAAGAAAAAACAAATACTTTCCAGGAGAAAATGTATGCTATGTTGCAACTAATTCAAACGACAATTATTTTAAACCACGAGGAAATTAAAAACAACTTTGAAAATATAAATGAAGACATCTTCAATTTAACCTTATAACAAAAAACTCTCAGAAATTAAAATAGAGAGTGATCAGATAAAGCAGACAACTGAACATAAACCAGAGGAAAGAGATTTAAAGATGGAACCCAACAATGGAAGGAATTATGATTTAACCCAGGCGGAGAAAAACTTGTAGGAAATATTGGACATGGAAAAGATAACCTACACTTCAAGATTGCAAAATAAGTCTGAGGACAAGAAAAAAAGATTTGACAAAATGGATTATAGAGCTGTCAAGAGAACTATGAGAACTTGAGAGGCAAAAATGATAAGAGAAATTAAGAGAGAAAGAAATAAAAAGATTTTCAATGAATACGAAGGGGCAAAACCCTCCCACAAAAGCATCTTACTGGATTTGTCTCTTGTACTTACAACATCTACAAGACTATGGGAAGACTTTTTGGTCTGGCAGATCATTCAGATTAGGAAAGATGTTTGGCAAAAAAAGGGCTAAGTTAGAATTAAGAAATTAGATGATGGAATTTATCAGATGGAATATCTAAAGATTAAACACTTGTTTGAATATGGTTAAAATATAGAAAAATTCTGGATATAAATGTATTTTAGTTTGATGGGCCCCTCAAGTAACATAGTATTTTTTCATGATATGAGAAATATAAAAATGTTGGGATGGTTTTTATGAGGGAAATGTTTTAGATACTTATGTGTAACTGATCTTGAGAAAATCTCAGTTGATAAAAATGTTCTGAATAGATTTAAAAGATTAAATGATTGTATTTATTAGATTGAATTTTTAAAGTTTAAACATTTGTTTGAATAAGGTTAAAAAGAATAGAAAAAAATTGGATATAAATGTATCTTAACTTAAGAGGGACATGTTTCTCAAGTAGTATACTATTTCCTTCCTTTTTTCTTCTCTCTCTCTCTCTCTCTCTCTCTCTCTCTCTCTCTCTCTCTCTCTCTCTCTCTCTCTCTCTCTCTCTCTCTCTCTCGTTCTCTTTTAAGATATGAAAATTTTAAAATTGTTGGGATGGCTTGTATGAGGAAAATGACTTAAATACTTAAGTGTAATTAACTCTGAGAAAATCTTAACTGGAAAGAATGTTTTGAACATCGCAGGGAAAACAAATCTAAATAAGAACTTTGAAAACAGGATCTATGATGAGGTAATTAAGATTATCAATTAGAAAAAAAGCTTTATATTGACATGGTTGTTAAATACTAGAAAATGTTTATATTCAATTATTATCTATCAAAATACTAAGAAATGTACTAATTCAAGGCTGGTAAAAGAGAATATTATTGGAAGAAGAGGAAATCAAAGAAAGCTACTATGTAGATTATGGAATGATAGCAATTAATTGTAAACATGCTGTTTATCAAATATTAAGGTGACTATATTAAAAAAATCAATAAAATATATTTTTTAAAAAAGAAATACAAATTTACACAGCATGAGACATAGCAAAAAGGTTAACAGCATCAGAAAAATGGTGTGATACACATGTGCAATCTTGGATCAAAAATAAATATTTGCTTTCTGATTAAAAACTTGCCCCTTATTGATGTTATGGAATGTGCAGTCAAAATTTTATGATGTATTTAAAAAATGAGCTGCATTATTTTCTCCATTAGTAATATATTTTAATACATCTTTTTCTGTTTTTTTGTATTCTTTTTCAGTCTCTTTTTTGTTTATTAAAGCAATAAAAAATAAAATACAAGTGTGTCAAATGCACACATTTAAGAAAAGTAATCTCACACATTGGTGTCAGGGTCAGTGCCACCAGAGCCAGACAGGACTGACAAGACAATCTTTTATTAAAAATTTAGAAGGGTATCATGTATCCACCTAAACTTAGCCATACTTGTAGTTAAATATGATAAGGGCAAAATGTAGAGTCTAGATGCTTTGGAGAAGGATCAATCTAAAACAGTGCTGGATTTGGACTACTAAAGGTCTATTTTTGTATGTTATTAATTTGTATTTATTCATGAGATATTTTTTTTTAATTTTGGCATTTTCAAGGAGCTAAAGTTACCTGCAAAACAGTCCCTGAGAAATGAGGGGGATAGGGATTTCCGGTGACATCATTGGTAATAGACCCTGGGAAACGACTCTCCGTTCCCAGGATCCGAAATTCTTTTGCTGGCGGGCCCATTTGGGCTGAATGCCACCCTGGAGGGGTGGCCACCGAGGGGTGAACTTTTGAGGAATGGGAGTCGGTGGTGGCCGGCTCTCCGAACTCAAAACAGCCCCTGAAACCGGCAAGAGAAAGGCGGAGAGCTTTCGTGTCTGCCGCCATCATCAGCAGATCATCCGAGACAGAAGACAACTGATTTGAAGAACAAGCAACCGGTCCAGGTGAGACAATGTTGCCTCTTGCTGCAAACTGACCTCTTTTGATAAATTGCCTGCCTTTGAGCTGAAGCTGGAAGTTTGAGAGAGGGAGGAGGAGGGATTTTTGTTTCCCCCCTCCCCTAAAACGGTGGTTTAAGTGCTATTTTAAAACTTTTGAAACTTTCCAATTGAAGCCAAATTGAAGGAATTATCCTATTCCATTATAGAAGGAAAAGCAAGATATTTTTAATATTTTAATTGGGAAAAGCCACCTTAATTGCTTCTCTTGAGTACTTTAGTCTTGTGCATTTGCTTTTTGATTTTTTTTTCTCTTCTCTTCTCCCTATTCAGACAGTGGGGGAAAGAGACAGCGTCCCCTGGTGGTTACATTTTAACTTTTGTCTTTTTTTTGTAACTCTGTGTATTCAGCTGCAGAGTTTGGCTCAATGCCCAGACACTTGGCTGTGTGCCCAGACATTCTTATCTCTCTTAGAGGCTTCTAAGAGAGACCTTGGTTTTTTTTCTCTCTCTTTGTGTCTGGCTTTTTTTTTATTTGCTGCATAATTTCTATAATAAGAAAAATTACAAAAGAAGATTTGTAAGCCTGCAAGTCTGTAATTGGATTATAAATTGGACATTGTACTCTTTTATTTATTTTTACTTTTTTCTTTTTCTTTTTTTGAGTTGGCTTTGCTTCTTGGATATAAATATACCTTTACCCTTTTTTATTCTGCCTTATTGTATTTTATTTTTCCTCAATTTTTTAGAGATCTTGCCTTTTTTACATTTTTCCTTTGTTTTTTGACAACCTTTTGATTGGATATCTTTATTTGTATTATTATTTTTATTTTTATTTTTATTTATTTTTATTTTTTGTTGTTGTTCCTCTCTGTTTTTTAAATTACATTCGGCCTTGTCTCCTGATAATAGGAAGGCAATTGACCATTGGGCAATTGGATTACAATTGACCATTGGGCTTTTTTTATTGGATTACAAATAAATTGGCCAGTGGGCCTGTTATTGGATTATAAATAAATAAATACAACAATTAGAAGATGAGTGCCTCAAACTTGGTGAAAGGGTTCTTTGGGTTCTTTGGCTCCTGCCTCAACCTCGGTGAGTCCGGCCCCTCAAAAATCTATCACAACATTCTTACAGCAGGAGGCCCAACAAAAAGATACGCAAACTATACTCCAGGCAATTGCAGATTCTAAAATGGAAATGAAAAAAGATTTGGAGAAAAATTATGAAGATTTGAAAAATGATTTGCTCAAGATGGACCAAAGAATGGAAGCTTTTCAACAGGCGATGACAGATACCCAACAAAGAATGCAAAAAACAGAAGACAAATCAGTAGTGGTGGATCAAAAATTAGAGGCTTTGCAAGATGAAAATCAGAGACTGGCGCAAACCAATGCGGAACTGGAGGAAAATATGGCCGTTATGGAGATGGAAAGGGCATCATCTTCCTAACATTTCAAAATATGTCAGAAGAGAAGGATGAGAACTTATTAGAATTGATGAGTGGATTATTGGCGGATCTACTTGGAATGGAAATGGACCAAATGAAAAGAGAATTGGATCAGGTTTTTAGAGTCAATTCAAACTATGCAAGAAGAAATAGAGTGCCTAGGGAGGTCCACGTTAGATTCTTCAAAAGATGAGATGAGATCCTGATAGCAGTAAGGGATCAAACGCTGAAATATAAAGACAAAGAACTTGTAGTTCTTAAACAGATTCCTAGAAGAATAAGAGAAGCATGAAGAGAATATCAATTTCTAACAAGGAAATTGGTCAACAGAGGAGTGAATTTTAGATGGCTGATCCCAGAAGGGTTATTAATCTTTTGGGACTCGAAAAGATATAAATTGGATACTCCATGTCAAGCAGAGGAATTTTTCAACAACCATAGAGTCTTCCTGGAAAAAGGCGATGTGGAGCCTAAGAAATCAGACAGAATGACTGCTCCAGAAACATCAAAGCAAACGAAGGAGGAAGTACCTAAAAAGACCCAATCAGAGGAAGATGTTAGATCCAAAGATAAGAGACAGACAAGTTCTCCCAGAAGACTGAGGTCCCGATATAATTGAAATCATGGAGGAAATTGGAATACTTTCAATAAATATAAATGGTCTTAACTCCCCATCAAAAAGGAGTAAAACATTTCATAGGTTACAAAAGTTAAAAATGGACATAATTTGTCTCCAAGAGACACATATTAAGAGACAACACTCTAGAACTTTAGAACAACCAAAATTAGGTAAACTCTATTCTTCTTTAGCACTACAAAAGAAAAGAGGGATAGCTCTATACATAAAAGAAAAGATGAAACCAAAACAAATCTATGTCGATGAAGAGGGAAGAATATTAATGTGGAAATTACATGGAATCAAAAACAAATATTGATGGTTGCAATATATGCTCCCAATGAGAAACAAGATCATTTTTTTCCGCAATTATATGATAAACCTGTGGACTTAAATTATCATAACCTTTGTATACTTGGAGACTTTAATGCAATTGCTGATGCAGTACGAGACTACAAAAGTCATAAACAAGGGGGGAAAGGAACTAATATCTTACCTAAACCTTTTTTAAAAATGAAAGACGAATTTTGTCTACAGGACATATGGAGAGAGATGAATCCAGAAAAAGCACAATATACCTTTTACTCCAATAGACATAAATCATGGTCAAGAATTGATATAATATGGACTTCTTATGATCTGAAGACTATGATACAAAAAGTTGAAATAGAACCAAATATTTGGGCAGATCATAATTCAATTAAAATGACCTGGAAAGGAGCTAGGAAAAGATTAAGATGGTTCTTGAATAAATCGATATTGAAGGAAAAAGAATTCTTACAATTAGCAACAAAAGAAATGGACTTTTTCTTTAAAATTAATAAAAGAGCAGAACCTTCTATTCAAAATGTATGGGATATGGCAAAAGCATACTTTAGAGGTTTGGCTATCACTTATGCTGCCAAAAAGAACAAAGAAAAGAGACAAATACAGTGCAGATTGAAATAACAGCTTAGCATTCTGGAATCTGAGCTACAAATTGATCCACAAAAGAAAAATTTGAAGACACAAATGGAATTAATAAAACACAAATTAAACTTATTGGAGATGGATATAATGGCACAACAGATTAAACGAGCTAAACAGAACTTTTTTGAAAACGCTAATAAACCGGGAAGATGGCTTGCATATAGATTGAGAAAAGAAAGAGAAAAAAAATTAATAAGTAAACTACAGGATTCAAAGGGAGAGTTACATTGTCATAGTGATGTAATGAAAAAAATCACTAAGGCGTACTTTGAGTCACTTTATAAGGCGGAGGTGATTTCTAAAGAGGCAATTCAGGATTATTTAAAAGAAGCAAAGCTCCCAAAGTTTCCCGAGAACATGCGACAGAGATTAAATGAGAAGATATCAATGATGGAGATTACTGAGGCAATAAAAAGACAAAAGAAAGACAAAACACTGTGGCCTGATGGACTACCTGCAGAATTTTATGTAGCCCTACAAGATACTGTAACCCCAATTTTGAAAGACTTGTGTAATGAAATCTTTATACAGACAAAAATACCGAATTCATGGACTGAAGCTAATATCACTTTGATACCCAAAGAAGACACTGATCTTACACAAATTAAAAATTATAGACCAATATCATTATTAAATGTGGACTATAAAATTTTTGCTGCAATAATGGCAGAAAGAATGAAAAAGTTTCTAAATGAATTTATTCACTCAGATCAAAATGGCTTACTCCCAAAAAGACAGATAAAGAACAACTTAAGGATTATTTTAAATGCTTTGGAATATTATGAAAATCATCCAGAAATCAGATGGCATTTATATTTCTTGATGCACAAAAAGCTTTTGATAATTTAAATTGGCAATTTATGTTCCAACAGCTACAGGAAATGGATTTTGGTGAAAACTTTATTAAAGCAATTCAAGCAATTTATAAGAAACAAACAGCAAGAATACTTTTAAATGGAGATTATACAGATGGATTTGATATTAAAAAAGGCATGAGACAAGGATGTCCACTCTCTCCCTTGTTATTTATTCTTACATTGGAGGTATTGACTAGAAATATTAGACAAGATAGGGAAATTAAAGGTTTAGAGATTAAAGACCAAAAATATAAATTACAGGCTTTTGCGAATGATTTGGTTTTTATTTTAGAGGAGCCATTGGAAACAGCTCCTAAACTTTTACAGGAAATCGAGAAATTTGGAGAAGTGGCTGGACTGAAAATAAACAGGGAAAAGACTAAAGTTTTAACAAAAAATTTAACTGATAAACAGAAAACCCAACTTGCCAAAAAGACAAATCTTCAAATAGTTAAAAAAGTTAAATACCTAGGTATTTACCTAACAGCAAAATATGCAACACTAAAAGAGGACAACTATGAGAGATTAATAAAACAAATACAAGTAGATTTGGAAAAGTGGGAAAATATTGAACTATCACTGCTAGGAAGAATAGCGACTGTCAAGATGAATATTTTACCAAAGCTAATTTTTCTATTTCAAACAGTTCCTGTTAAATTGAGCAATAAATTTTTTGACAACCTAAATACAATAATATTAAGATTTATATGGCAAAGAAAGAAAGCAAGAATCAAATGTAAACTCTTACAAGATTCTAAAGACAGAGGGGGCTTTGGACTCCCGGACTGGAGACTTTATTATCAAGCAGCTATTTTGCTTTGGCTTAAAAAATGGATTACATTGAGAAATAAACAACTTCTTTACTTAGAGGGACATGACCTCCAACTAGGTTGGCACGCCTTCTTATGGTATAAGAAAAGTAAAGCACATAAATACTTCCAAAATCATGCCATAAGAAATGTATTGATTTTAGAATGGGAGAGAATCAAACACAAAATGTATAGGAAAATACCTGAGTGGCTTTCAACAATGGAAGCATTTGCTTATCCGAACTTGATTAACTATGACAAACTTGTTAGCTATAAAGATATCTTGGATAAAGATGGAAAACTTAAAGACAGGCAAGTTCTTCAACAACAAGGTATTGATTTAACATGGTGGTCTTATTTGCAAATCCAAACAAGATATGAAAAAGATATAAAATCAACAGGATTTTATAAAGAGCAGACTCCACTTGACAAAATACTTTTAAAAACAGATGAGAACTTGATTAAGAAACTTTATAAATGTTTGTTAAGCTGGAAGATGGAAGAAGAACAAGTAAAAGAAACAATGATAGTATGGGCAAAGAATTTTGGACATTCTATAGACTTAGAAGACTGGCAAAAACTTTGGGATAAAAATATTAAACTTACTAAAGCAGTAACATATAAAGAAAATTTATATAAGATGTTTTATAGATGGCATATGACACCAGTTCTATTAGCGAAAATGTTTAAAAATGTATCGAATACTTGCTGGAAATGTAATAAAAAACCAGGCACTTACTACCATGCCTGGTGGATATGCCCCAACGCAAATAAATATTGGCTTAAGATTCATAGATGGCTGGAAAAGATGACGAAAATACAGATAGAATTTAAACCAGAATTGTTTTTGCTAGGAATAGTAGGATCTAATTATGGTAAAGAGAATGACTATTTAATACTACATGTATTAACAGCTGCAAGAATAGTATTTGCCCAATTTTGGAAAAATGAAAATCTACCACCTGACCAGGCTATAATTTCAAAAATTTTGGACTGTGCAGAAATGGATAGATTAACTTTGGAGATGAAGGAGAAAGAAGATTCAATTTATTTCAAAACTTGGGAAAATTTTATCGATGGTTAGAAATTTGCTAGAATACGATAAGAACTTAAAAATGAATTGAATTTTAAAATTGAATAGAATAAATGATAGACTTTTAACTGTTATTTCTTAGATTAATAATAGTTTTATTATTAGTGATTTTAAATACTAATGGTGATGACTAGAATTAGTTGATATATTATTAATATGAATATTTATTAATATGAATTTTACTTATCTAATTTTAGTATATGATTATAGTTAACTTTATCTTTATAATTGTTTAGTATTATACAAATTATGTTTATTTAATATTTAGATCTGGACGGTAGCTTGTTTGTTAAAGCTTGGGATTATTATGGGGGGTTACCCCATTATTGTACCTACCCTTATCCTACCCCAAATTTCTATTCCCATTCCCCTCATACCTGTATTGACCCTATCTTTTCCTTACCTATATAAAACCTAATAAAATATTTATATAAAAAAAAGAAATGAGGGGATAGTTGGTATAGGGAACTACAGAGAACCTTGGAGAAGTTAGCAAAATGTTAATTAAGGCAGAGAAAGAAAGAAAACATTAGAAAGAAATTTGAAAGTGATCCTACCTTTTAAGGAGGACAGAAAAGAAAATGCTATCAGGTATTCCAGATTCTGTATCAATAGAATTCCAGTGATAATTCTGTTTCTTAAACTGGCCTGCCTCAAAGGGCTGATACATTACTTGAACATTAAATGTGGGGAAAATATCTTGGAATGTGAATATGACCTCATAATATGATGTGGCTACAAAGAAAAAGGTAAATACAATTGTATTGTAGGCCTGGAGAATGCAACAAGACTCTAAATACTTAGTTAAAAGGATGCCCCACCAAGAAATGCTCTCTCCTTTGTTCCAGAGTACAAGTTACATAATAGCTTATATTTAAATAATAGGAAGCCAGATTCCATTGTGCATTAGAAAAAACATTTATGTAGTAAAAAGTATTTGTCAATGGAACCAATTACCCAGAGAGATGGTAGGCTTCCTTTCACTGAATGTGTTAAAATAAAAACAACTAAAATAGCCATCTGTTGGAGACATTTTAATTTATATTCCTGGACTGAGTAGGACATGATCACCTAAATGTCCATGTTAAACTGTATGATTGTAATTCTAGTTAGTGATGGGCCAATTTACATTTTAATTTTGGCATGTCATCACATCAGAGAGATTTAGTCATGCCATATGTTATATTCTTAAAAAAGCCACTGTTTTTAGAAGATCTTTGCATATGCAGTATATATATATATATATCAATGAATTATCCACAAGTGAGCTTGATTAAAACTGTTTTACATCAGTCAAATGAATACAGCCTTACAAAAAATTGCTTTGAAAACCTGCAGATGGAGCCAAACCAATTCAGAAAAAAATGCGTAAACTTAATATAGCAATTCACATGTGTGGCTAGCATCAACAAGCAAACAAAACACTTTTTTGGATTTGCTACAACTACTTAAGCCCACAAATCCAAGAGAAGGAAATTTAAAATGAGGATGACCTTAATAATTGTATGTACTTTTGTTTAGTGATTTTTTTTAATGCTATCCAGAGTTATGTTATTTGAGTTGGGCTGAAATATAAATCTTTTGAATGGATGAATGGACGGACAGACAGACAGACAGACAGACATGTTTGTATGGATTACTAACAAATAGATATGAATCAGACATATAAAATGAGAAATGGAATGCTTATTATACAACTGAAATTTGTTTTTCTTTTAAAACAAGTAAAGGACTGCTTTTATTGTATATCATAACAATGTTAAAGGCAATAATTTAAAATCATAGAATAGTCTTGGCTTAATGTGAACAATAAATGCTTAGTCTAAAATAGTATTGATATCATTGGCTAAATCAGGGCTTTTCAACCTTTTCACCCATTGTACCACTTTTAGGATATGGCAATATCCGAGTATCACCAGTCGCCTAGCAAGGTGTCAAAAACTTGATGACCCCCCCCCAAGAAAGGAAAAAAGTCATAAAGTACAGGTAGTCCTTGACTTACAACAGTTTGCTTAGTGACTGTTCAAAGTTACAATGGCACTGAAAAAAGTGCCCCCCAAGCCACAGCCGAGCAAGACACCTGTCTGCCCACCCAGCGGCACTCTTCCTCCTGTCCGAGGTTTTCATTGTTGTGAGCATTTCTGTTGAGGATTGGCAGCGGGGGTGGGGTAGTGTGGTGTTTGGTTTTTATTCCCCCATCTGCTGGGTAGTTGCAGCAGGTTTTGGTCACTTCACATGACCCTGGGACACTGTGACCGTCATAAATATGAATCAGTTGCCAAACATCTGAATGTAAATCACAAGACCCTGGAGATGTTGCAACATTCCAGCTGATCGGTGCTTCTTCTGGGTGCAGCAGAAGCGCCAGGATCAGCGCCGAGCTCCAGCTGGAGCCTGGCACTGATCCTGGCGCTTCCACTGAGCCCTGACAACCCCAAAGAAGTGCCGATCAGCTGGAAAGTGGCACTGATCCTGGCGCTTCTGCTGAGCCCTGACAGCCCTGCAGCTCCAGCCATCTCTCGTTCAGGCTTGTGCGGTGCTGCCACCGGTTCAGCTCATTCCCGTCCCCGGCTACCACTTTTCTAGGATGGCCGCGTACCACCTGCCAGGTGCCAATGTACCACAGGTGATACCTATGCCACTGGTTGAAAATCCGTGGGCTAGATGATATTATCATCTGCAATTGGCTGCCCAACCAATCTATCGGAACCATGACATTCTTGGTATAATATAGTATACTGCTATATATGTGCGCAAGCACCATTCCGCAAAGAATTTAGGGGTTCTGTATTAAATTTGAAGTTGTTACTACTTAGTATTATCCTTTTTATTATTCATAATAGTCTCTTAAGCATAGTTAGCAGAATAATAGTTTCATTGTTGTTTCTACAATTGGCAGTATATAGCTAGACTTATCTGACTTAATTGCTAAGCATGTCAGGCTTGCGTAATATTAGAATGGAAAAGATCAATACATTCTGGAGACTGAGAAGTTAAAAATACCTTTGTGGAAAAAGATGATAGTAAAACACAAGGGTTTTTTTTAAATTTGGGAGCATCCTGAAGTACCTGCTTGAGTAATTTTTAAGGTAAGGGTATCAGTGGTGGATCAGTGATTGAGATGCTGGGCTTGTTGGCTGGAAAGCCGGCAGCCAAGTTCAAGACCCAAGTGCCATAGAACATGGTCAGCACATGTTATAAAGATGAAGAATAGAATAATTGAGTCAGGCCATATTAAATCATGTTGATTAAAACAATTAAATGATTAATATGTATAATGTATTGAGTACTTTACATAGAGATTGATCTGGAGGAACTGGTTTAGTCACTGCAATAGCTAAACTGATGGGACTTGACAGAATATAATTCTTTAAAAAGACCGTCAATGTAGATGTGTAAGAATCAGTAAAATATAATATTAGATACTACAGATATTCATTCCAACCAGCTGTTTAAATAAGCCAACAATCCATAAATACTGAAGCCTTTTCATTGCTATGATTTAATATTTAATATAGTATAAATCCAGTAGTTTTGTGTGTGGAAAGAAAATAGGCTTAAATGTGTTACCTCAAATATGAATTAATACAATATGTGGCATAAATTATCTGTATCCATGTCATGTAAAGACTCAGTCTGAGGGAAAAAATATGTCCTAGGACAGGGGTATCAAACTCGCTGCATCATGTGACATGTCACGATATATCACAACTTTTTTCCCCTTGCCGGAGCTGGGATGGATGCAGCTTCAATGTGTCTCATCCGGCCCGCGGACCAGCCATTTGACATCCCATCTTAGAATTTCAAAGAAGCAACATCCACACATAGTCATTGGTGCAGCTTCACTCTGGTACTTGATACTGTAATCTAGATATAATCCTTATATCTTTTGACATTCCCATTGTAAAATCTTATAAAGATCATAGAGTATGCAGAAATTTCATAGTTATTTAATACATCAGGGCTGTAGTACTTCCCTATATTAAGAT
>NW_015386636.1:43662-50437 GCF_001527695.2 Protobothrops mucrosquamatus | reverse complement strand
GCCTTCGCAGAATTCTGAGGATCCGGTGGCAGGATAAGATACCAGATACAGATGTCCTCTCCAGAGCAGGCCTATCATCAGTTTACACTCTGTTGATGAAAGCCCAGATGCGCTGGGCAGGCCACGTTGTAAGGATGCCAGACCATTGCATCCCTAAACAGCTCTTCTATGGTGAGCTGTCTCAAGGAAAGCGATCGCACGGGGGACAAAAGAAGTGATACAAAGACACGCTGAAAGCATCTCTCAAGTCCCTGGATATCAACACCATCTCTTGGGAATTTTTGGCGCATGATCAACCGACATGGCGTACCCTGGTTTACCAGGGTTGCCAGACATATGAACACAGAAGGACAATCTTGGCACAAGAGAAGCGAGCACTCCATAAAGCCAGAGCTGCAAATGCTGAAGCAATAGTGTCCATATTTCTCTGTTCAGTATGTGGCAGAACATTCCGTGCTAACATCGGTCTCATCAGCCATCTATGGACACACCGCTGATGGTCCATAATCCATAAGATGTCAAGGTCTTCATCGAAATCGATGGACAAACAACAAGATGCTTATGACAGAATCAGAAAAAAATCTGATATCTATATTCACTCTTTACTTTCTCCTGCATATATTTTGCCCTTACCTGCCCTAAGATCAACCATGGCATTTATAATTCCTATGGTATAATGATATTCTTGGATACCTTGCCTACTGCTATTCCATTGTTATGTTGTCAAAAACACATAGACAAATCTTCTGTTTATTACATCATTGTTTAAAATTAATTCTGAGGTATAAAAAATAAATAGTTTTGATTCTTGTAACACACCTCACATTTTTAGCATCTATTTGACATGAGAAATTTGCTCTTGCCTCTCACCCACACAAAAAGAAAAGTGCAGTATGAGTTGCTTTTTCTTTTCATTTAAAAAGCTAAATATATTTATCATTTCTTTTACATAGAATAGTTGTAGAAAATAATGTTAAGATATCTCAAATCATCAGTTTCCATAATAAATCAATCTTTTAGTATTTTGGTGACATTAAACTTTGCAAAAACTTATGCAGGATTCTTCACTTAAATTCTTTTAAATCCTTACTTTGAAGACATCACAAAATTTGTGAATTACATATGCTTTGTGTCAACCATATACAAAATGTCATGCTAGATCAATACATTGTTTTACAAGTCACTTTATAACAATCTATCATTGTTATAAAACTATCCGAATTTTCTTGCTGCTTATATTTCTGTAACCTGTGCTTGTCATGTTTACCTTATTCTTCTTTCTTTTTCGATGAAATCTTAACAGTTCTTTATGTTGTCTTGACACAAAATTTACAGCTGCATATTCCAGAAGTGCAGAGAACACAAAAAGCAAGCAAACAGCCATCCAGATGTCAATAGCCTTGACATATGATACCTACAGATAATACAGAGTAGAGGATTGCTGGTATAAAAACAGAGATAGGACAGTATAATGTCTCCAAATGTCAAGGGAAGAAAATATGCCTCCTCAAATCATAGTAAAGAGCGAAAGAGGAAAATCTGGATGTCCTGAAAGCAACATTATTAGAAGCAAGTTTTAGTCTCAAAGTATCTTAAGACTTTATCTTTATGACATTCCATGTTAGGCAGAAATATGCTAGATCACCTTAAGTAATCATCAGAGGTTATTCATAGTGAAAGGCAGCAAACTTTCACTTGGATTATTGAATTTTGGTATTCCATTTATGATGCTTTATGTCTTGCATCATTCTACAAGAGTTATCAGGTAAACAAATCAGATTGACATAACTGCCACAATTTGTTTTCTGTAAAATGAAATAAAATAATTTATTTTATTACTTTTTTTAAAGTAGTACTCACTTTTCTTATGGCAATGGATATAAGATAGCTTGACTAATGCTACTTCTCAATAATAGCCATGATAATAGAAAGAAATGTAGAACCTTATTACAAAAGTAAAGCAGTAATCCATACTATATTGTAAAGCCTGCAGCAACAATATGCCTTACTTAGAAATATACAGTTTATATCTTGTAAGATGCAATAACATGTTTATATTTCTATATCCAATTAATTTTGATATTTACAGTATAAGAACAGTTTTAACAGCTACTGTATATATAAGAGACAATTCTCTATAATCAATCAAAATAAAAACCTTCAGAAGGTCTCACCTTTGGGAGTGAAGCCCGTGATCCCGAACTCTGGGTCGTCATTGTGAGTACAGTTGTTATACCTAGAGCCACTCTAGCCGGAGCAGCATCCATGTTGATCCAAAATGACACCCATGACAGTATGACAATCAGGAGACTGGGAATATACATTTGAATAAGATAATATCCCATCTGCCTTTCAAGATGGAATCGAACTTCAATGCAGGTAAACTTTCCTGGTAATAACAGAGAGCAACTGTTAGAGCACAGGTGTCAAACTCGCGATGTTACGTGATGTGTCACGACGTATCACAACTTTTTTCCCATTGCCAGCAATGGGGTGGACGCGGTTTTGGTGTGACGCATCCAGCCCGCAGGCCGACAGTTTGATACCCCTGTGTTAGAAGAACAAGCTATATTCCATTATCACCTGCCCTTGATGCAATTACAGAATAATGTCAGTTACTATTTGCTTGTAATGTATTACAACATCCCTCACTAATTGTTCATATACTTGTTCATTTATTTATTGTATCTTACTCTACAACTCCTATAGTTCTCATTTAACTTCCTGGAGCATTTAATGATCTGCTTGTGAATTCCAGTCAATGTGATTAAATCAATCTTGCCTGGAATAGTACAATAGTACATGCTTATATTGGTCAAACTCTTTATAAGCAACTTGAGTTCAGCTGAATTTTACCCAGTATCCAAGGTTAAGCATATGAGGCAGAAAATCCTGTAAAGATTTCCAGAATGGATCCAGATTTAATTTTACTTTAGGCAACCCATGATCCACTGAGTCATCTTTTCAGAGATATTTCCTTACCAGATTCCTCATTTTCTTCAACAATGACAGAATTTCTAATGTCTTAACTATAAAAACTGAGACACATTCAAAAATGTACCTTCCTTGAAAAATAACCCATTTTGAACATTTTATATCATGTCAGAAACTGTTTTATGATAATTTCAATGTCATAAAATGTTTTATATAATTTGCTAAATTTCAATTCCATGGGAATCATGGGTCCTGAATTTTGGACACATTCTGTAAGTTAACCGATTTGAGGTACTTTGGTTAAAAAATGTCCTACCATGTACAGTTTTGTTCAGTTTAAAGTTACAGAAATAAGAGTTCTGTAGTATAAGCTACAGAAAATATTTATTTAAATAACTTTAAAGCAAATGAACTCATTTTAAGTTATTTATTACAACCCACTAAATAGATAATTAAAGATGGAGCTACTTCAGTAATAATGTTAATGATAAATAATTGGCTGTCTTAAACTCGCTTTATTCTGCTTCTTTGTAGGGCTGATGCTAACAATAAACAAAAGGAATGCAAAAATACATGTAAAATATAACAATAATTGTTTCTTAGAAAACCGGACATAATCAACATGTTACTATTCTTACTTATAACACTATGATAATTTTCTTTAATCAACAGTGGCAGAAGCACAGCTGTTCCCAGTGGTCATAAAGATGCTTGATTTCCTGTTTTGATAAATATCCTGCAGCATTCCAGATGTAAAACATTTGTATGTGAAAATGAAATAGGAAGTATTTTTTTCCTGAATCAGCATTCTCCAGTGGTTTAAAAATATTGTTATTTACAATAACAATATTTATGTTATATGTTCTCCTTTATAGTCTTGAATCTGGAAGTAGCAAATTAAAATAAAATTATCCTAATAAAAAGAATCATATATTTGAAAATGAGGACAAAAACCTTCAAAATACTATAAAGCAGGACCTCAGGTATCCAGCCTACAATGTTTTGTCTAATTTTGTCTACCCTCATGCAAATTATCTAAATTGACTTTATTTCTTTCATTGTACTGGATTGTTTGTTGTCTAATATTTTGTGGCTGATGTTATCACCTATTCATGAAGTTATGATGTGTATTATGAAACTCATCTCCTACATATAAACAATCCTTGGCCCAAGAATCATTACTACTCTATGATTAACTACACCAGGGCTTTTCAACCTTTTCACCCATTGTACCACGTTTAGGATATGGCAACATCCGAGTACCACCAGTCGCCTAGTAAAGTGTCAAAAACTTGATGACCAAAAAAAAAAAAACAAACCACGGGAAAAAAGTGATAAAGTACAGGTAGTCCTCAACTTACAACAGTTCGCTTAGTGACTGTTCGAAGTTACAATGGCACTGAAAAAAGTGCCCCCCAAGCCACAGCCGAGCAAGACACCTGCCTGCCTGCCCGGCCGCGCTCTTCCTCCTGTCTGAGGTTTCCATTGTTGTGAGCATTTCTGTTGAGGATTGGCAGCGGGGGTGGGGTGGGGGGTGTTTGGTTTTTATCCCCCCCCCGTTTGCTGGGTGGTTGCAGCAGGTTTTGGTCAGTTCACATGACCCTGGGACACTGTGACCGTCATAAATATGAATCAGTTGCCAAGCATCTGAATGTAAATCACAAGACCCTGGAGATGCTGCAACATTCCAGCTGATCGGCGCTTCTTCTGGGCTCAGCGGAAGTGCCAGGATCAGCGCTGAGCTCCAGCTGGAGCCTGGCGCTGATCCTGGCACTTCCGCTGAGCCCTGACAGCCCTGCAGCTCCAGCCGTCTCTCACTCAGGCTTGTGCGGTGCTGCCACCGGTTCAGCTCATTCCCCTCCCCCGCTACCACTTTTCTAGGATGGTCGCGTACCACCTGCCAGGTGCCAATGTACCACAGGTGGTACCTGTACCACTGGTTGAAAAGCCCTGAACTACACATTTGAATATATTTTCAGAGAACAAAGAGTTACAATGTTCTTTCAATTGACAAAACTCTGAGTAGTTTTCCCACCTGTATTGTAGTGTTTTGTGCAGTAACAAAGATCTTTATCTTCTTTCAACAAAAACTGTGGCAAAGTGAGTCCATCAGCTACTTGTACAGCACCATTTTCTTGCCATTCAAATACAAGATCATTCATTGTATAACCAACTAGGAAAGGAAGTAAAAAAAAAAAGTTGAATGAAAATTAACACACATTTAATTGACAAATGTTTCTCCAATTAAATAAGGCAGGATCAAACATAAAAAAACAATACTGTTGTCAAATAAAAAACTCTGTATCACTTACATGTGGCTCAAATTATTTTTTTTTATGTCAAATGTAAAGTGTATGAACTTCTGGAGTGCTACAGTATATGGACAGAAAATGCAACTTCTGTACCAGTCATATCATTGCTTTATTAATTTTGATTCATAAAATAAGACAAGCTTTTGCCTTGATGGATGTAATATATCACTAATTTTATCATATACAGGTAGTCCTTGACTTACAACAATATTTTAGTGACCATTCAAAGTTACAACGGCATTGAAAAAAGTGACTTATGACTTTTTCACACTTATGGCCATTGCAGTATTTCCATGGTCACATGTTCAAGATTCAGACGCCTGGCAGCTGGTTCATATTTATGATGCTTGCAGTGTCCCAGGATCATGCAATCACCTTTTGTGATCTTCTGACAAGCAAAGTCAATGGGGAAGCCAGATTCAGTTAACTATTTTGTCACTAACTTAACAACTACAGTGGTTCACTTAACAACAGTGGCAAGAAAGGTAAAAAAAATGGACAAAAATTCACTTGACAAACCTCTCACAACATAAATTTTGGGTTCAGTTGTGGTTGTAAGTTGAGAGTTACCTGTATTTAATAGCAATCTGATCCAACTAATGATATAGTATATAAATTATTGTGATAAGTCACAAATATAATTACAATTATACCAGTTCAAGACCAACAGTCTATTAATCTTAACAACTGATGATGTTAGATACCGTATTTTTCGCACCATAAGACGCACTTTTTCTCCCCCAAAAGATGGGGGGAAATGTCTGTGCGTCTTATGGAGCGAATGCCACCTCCCACCGCACCGTGCCAGCTGACAGGCGCAGGAGGTAGACGCCGCCGCGGTCTCCCAGCCGCTTGCTTCTTCGTCTGGAGCAGTTGTAAGGGCTTGCATGTTCGGCGGCGGCAGCGGGGAGCGCGGCAGCGGCCCTTGGGGACCATGCAAGCCCTTGCAATTGCGTGCTTCTTCGGATGGAGCAATTGCAAGGGCTTGCATGTTCGGCAGCGGCGAGCGTGGCGAGCGGCGAGCGCGGCAGCGGGGAGCGCGGCAGCGGCCCTTGGGGACCATGCAAGCCCTTGCAATTGCGTGCTTCTTCGGATGGAGCAATTGCAAGGGCTTGCATGTTCGGCGGCGGCGAGCGGGGAGCGCGGCGAGCGCGGCAGCAGCCCTTGGGGACCATGCAAGCCCTTACAATTGCGTGCTTCTTCGGATGGAGCAATTGCAAGGGCTTGCATGTTCGGCGGCGGCGAGCGCGGCGAGCGGGGAGCGCGGCAGCGGCCCTTGGGGACCATGCAAGCCCTTGCAATTGCGTGCTTCTTCGTCTGGAGCAATTGCAAGGGCTTGCATGTTCGGCGGCGGCGAGCGCGGCAGCGGGGAGCGCGGCAGCGGCCCTTGGGGACCATGCAAGCCCTTGCAATTGCGTGCTTCTTCGGATGGAGCAATTGCAAGGGCTTGCATGTTCGGCGGCGGCGAGCGCGGCGAGCGGCGAGCGCGGCAGCGGGGAGCGCGGCAGCGGCCCTTGGGGACCATGCAA
>NW_015386636.1:38306-39865 GCF_001527695.2 Protobothrops mucrosquamatus | reverse complement strand
AACTTAAAGTCTCTCCATTTGTTAATGACAGTCATAATGATTCTTAATGTCACGTTGATTGCTGTTCACTTAACATGGTTGAAATATTAAATATTTTACTACACCATTTGCTTTAGAATATTTTTTTTCTTGTTTTCCTTGTCTAAAAACTATGTGCGTCTTATGGTCCGGTGCGTCTTATGGTGCGAAAAATACGGTATGTGCATTATTTTGGGATGAATTCTAAATTGCATCTAATTTTTTTTATTTTTGCTAATTAAGATCATATGTTCCCCAAAAGTAGAAGAGGAAGTTCTAAATCACTGAATTAGATCCAGATGTTCTGAAAGTGACATGAAGTGATATCTATAAAATATTGCTAAAGACAAAATTGCAGGAATTGCAGAGAATCTGTTTGGTGCAGGGGTTAAGATGCTGGCCTAGAAATCAGGAGATCTCCAGGCTTCCCTTCAGCACAAAAGCCAGCTTTGGGCCAGTCCCTCTTTCAGATCAATCCATTTTACAAAATTGTTGTGTTGGAGGAAATTGGAGGCGGGATTATTAGATATGTTCACTATCTTGATTGTATGTATATATGTGTGCATGTATATATGGTGGAATAATAACAGAAATACCAGTAAAATTATTTAAAATCTTACAAGATGATGCAATTAAAGTACTACATACAGTGTGTAGGCAAGTATGAAAATTGTAGCAGTACCTCAAATACTAGAAAGGATAGATTTGTAAGAGCTGTAATGGTGCAGTGGTTAGAATGCAGTGTTGCAGACTGTGTCTGCCCAGTGCCAGGAGTTTGATCCTGACTGGCTCAAGGTTGACTCAGCCTTCCTTCTGAGGTTGGTAAAATGAGGACCCAGATTGTTGGGGACAATATGCTGACATTTGTAAACTGCTTAGAGAGTGCTATAAAACACTATGAAGCAGTATATAAGTCTAATTGCTATTGCCAAGTGCTATTGCTATTCCAAGACCACAACAAAAACAAAAACATAGTGCTAAAAAAAGACAAAACTACCAAATGCTTGCACTTATCACATGTGGTGGTAAGCTAAAGCTAAAGGTTTTGCAATTCAGATCTTGGGAATAACTGGAACCAAAATAGCCAGGTGTACAAGCTGGAATGAAAATGGGCTTCCAATATCAAATCAAATCAATTTATTACAGCCATATGGCCAGAAACAGTAAAATATTTATTTATTTATTTATTTATTTAATTTTTATCCCGCCCTTCTCCTTACGGACTCAGGGCGGCTGACAGCCTTATAAAACAGATACAACAATAAAATACCCAGTTTAAAACCTAATTTAAAAAGAAATATTTACTGTGGCCTATGTCAATTAAAATTTCTCTTAAAACCCAACTAAAAATTCCCCTAGGCCAATCCCGCTTGTTGGAAGAGCCATGTCTTTAGGGCGCGGCGGAAGGAGGGGAGATCCGGGATCACCCGGATCTCTGGGGGTAGTTCGTTCCAGAGGGTGGGAGCTCCCACCGAGAAGGCCCTCCCCCTGGAGGTCGCCAGCCGGCACTGTCTGGCTGACGGCACCCTGAGGAGACCCAC
>NW_015386636.1:29700-34873 GCF_001527695.2 Protobothrops mucrosquamatus | reverse complement strand
GCCCTTCGCCCGACCGGTCCCCGTCAGGCCGCGACCGGGCCGAGCCCAGGCCGAGACCGGGGAGACCGAGGAGCTCAGGCCGAGACCGGGGAGACCGGGGTGACCGGTAAGTCATGCTCCCGGTCGCCGGAGAGCCCAGCACCCCAAATCAGGGTCCAGGCAAAGCCTCCGACCCTCCGAGGCTCCCCATTCCCGCTGCCGGCTCCACTTTCCCTACGGAGCTAACCCCAGTAGGTCCGCCATGCAGCTAGCGGTTACTCAGTAATAAAATATCCAATTGTATGCTACTTACATACATAGGTACATGTATAAAAATGCACTGAACATGATCTAATGATGAATAAAAACACATATAATAAAATTATTTTTAAAAAAATATTATTAAAAAGGATCTAAAAATAATATTTTCAAATACATTTATCTTATTTATGTTTCTGATGAATCTGTAGTGCTGCTGTGCAGAATCTAACCACCTGTTCATCCTTAAGCTGGAGATAAGTAGTGTCAGAATGGCCAGGATACCTATTGATTATTGGGAGGATATGGTTTTTTCAAATATCTCTATAGAAAGAGCATCAAAGGAGTATGTGTCCAAGGGTCTCCACCTCCCCTGAGCCACAGGAGCAGAGTCTTTCAGTCAATGGTATCTTTTTATACTTGCTGTACAGGATGGCCAATGGAAGTGCATGGCACCGGGTGAGCAAAAATGCTTTCTGATGGTTTGCCAACTCCAACTGGCTAAGATAGCTGGTGGGAGTAATAAAATCTAATAGAGCAGTGATGGCGAACCTTTTAGAGACCGAGTGCCCAAAAACCGCCCCCCACCCCCATCCCCGTTCCGCCCTGCCCACTGGGCCACCCACCACCTTCACGGCCCGCCACAGGTCACCCAGGCAGCCCAGCAATGCCATGGCAGCCACACCCTCCGCCTGTGCCCCGCAGCGTCATCTGCATGCGACGGGGTGCAAGGGCGGAGTCTTGTCCCCGCTGCCCAGCTACCATGTCCTTAGCTGCACTGCTTTGCGTGGGCTGCGCCCAGGGGCGATTCTCCTCCGGGGTGGCTGGTGGTGAGGAGGGGGCTGTGGAAGGAGGCAGGGCTGGGGAGATGGTGCGTGTGCCCACAGAGAGGGCTCCGAGTGCCGCCTCTGGCACCCGTGCCATAGGTTCGCCACCACTGTAATAGAGTCTGGAGCCTGAAACAGTGGACTTATCCCTAAGTCTGCTTGCCTCTCATGTCCACTACCCTTTGTAGCAAAGTTTGTTTTGCTTGGTCGTAGTCCAATTTGAGTACTGAGGCTGGAGAGAAGCCTAGTTTGGCAAGATTGGACTCAACTGCCTTGATCCATGATGATGAAAATTTGTCTTGGAGGATTAATGGACCAAGGCCTTGTGGAAAGAAATTAAGCTTTAGCCAGATATTTAAAGAAACTATACAGATTCTTGCTTTCGACTTTTATAAATCCTGTCTCCAGGCACAGAAGTGCATTTGAGACACAAAGCGGCATCTGGAGAATTGCTCTAATAAATTTGGACTGAACTCTTTTCAATGGTGTGAAACATGAGGCTGAGGATCTGAGCAAGGTACCGTAGTAGAGAAGCTTTGCTGGCAACTTGGCCAGAAAGAGATTAATTGTGGCTGGAACATAGTATCCTCCCTTTGTGCAGAAAAAAATGAGGATGGCATTCACTGATCTTTGACCAGAGGGAGCCTCATATTCTCCATGTGCTTTTTTTGAGCCAGTGGCATGGATGACCACCCTTAGGTACTTATGGTATATTATTACCATTAAGATACTATGAGTAGAGTTTTGGCCTTTTTGCAAAAGCCATAACCTTTGTTTTCTAGTAATTTATGTCCAGTTTATTGTAGTTTTAATACTGGACAAGGCTCGCAGGGCTCTTTTAAGGCCTACTGGTGTCCTGGAGAGGATCCCAGTGTCATCTGCATAGAGCAGCAGGGCAATGCTTCAACCACCTATTTTTTGTCATTTATATAAAAGTTGAAAAGCTTGGATATTGCACCTTGAGGGATGTTTTAGTACAGACATGTCAAACAGAAGGCCTGGGGCCCGGATGCGGCCCACGAAGTGATTTCATATGGCCCACGAAGCCATCCTGGAAACAGCGAGGGAACGGCCCCCGCTGCCTTGGCCCTGGACCAGGCCAGCCGGGAGCCAATGTACAATTTTGTGGTGGCCATCTATGCTGAAACGCATTCAGTCTTAGCTCCACAAGGCCGTCTAGAAACAGCAAGCAATAAGCCTCTGCCGCGTCAGCCCCACCCTCTGGGTGCATGCTGGGGAAGTGTCACCCTTTGTGAGGAATGGACCATGCCTTGGTGCTTACCCTGGGGTCCCACCCCCTTCTGCTAGACACCCTCAGATCTGTCCCACTCCTGCCCAGGCCCCCACAGGCACCCTTAACATAAACAATGTAGAGCTGGCCATGCCCACCCAGTAGGTCACACCCACTCCATCCATGCCTACCCAGTAGGCCACACCCACCCTGGCTACACACCCCAGGGCAACCGCAATGCTGATGTGGCCCTCAATGAAATTGAGTTTGACACCCCTGTTTTAGTATGTAAGGCACGCAACAGATGGAGAATCCTGTAATCAATTGAAGTAGCTTCCAGTTCTCCCATAACTTAGTCCTTGTAATAATAATAATAATAATAATAATAATAATAATAATAATAATAATAATAATAATAATAATAATAATAATAATAATAATAATAATAATAATAATAATAATAATAATAATAATAAAGTTGGAAGCGACCATGGAGGTCATCAAGCCCAACGCCCTGCTCAAGCAGGTAATCCTATACCATTTCGGACAAATGGCTGTCCAGTTTCTTTTTAAAAACTTCCAGTGTTGGAGCATTCACCGCTTCTGGAGGCAGGTTGTTCCACTGGTAGTTAGTAGATCAGAGGAATGCTGTGAATATAATTTACTTGGACTTCAGTAAGGCATTTGATAAAATAGATCACAACCTACTACTTGATAAGATAGAAAAATGTGGATTAGACAGCATCACCACCAGATGGATTCGTAGCTGGCTGACCGGCCATACTCAGCGTGTGGTCCTCAATGGAACTACATCTACATGGAGGGAAGTGTGTAGTGGGGTGCTCCAGGACTCTGTTCTGGGCCCAGTGCTCTTCAACATATTCATCAATGATTTGGACGAGGGGATAGATGGGGAACTCATCAAATTTGCAGATGATACCAAGCTGGCAGGAATAGCCAATACTCCAGAAGACAGGGTTAAGATACAGGAGGATCTGGACAGACTTGAACAAAATGAAATTCATCTAACAAAATGAAATTCAATGGTGAAAAAAGTAAGGTTCTACATTTAGGCAAGAAAAACCAAATGTACATGTATAGTATAGGGCCGTGGTGGCAAACCTATGGCACGGGTGGCACGCAGAGCCTTCTCTGTGGGCACGTGAGCCATCGCCCCAGTCCTAGACCTTCAGCTGGGTTATATAAAACCTTTTCACTTTAGGCCTCCACCGCCGTGTGCAAAAAAAAAAAAGGTTCAATCAATCAATTTCAACTTCTCGCAGGGAAAAAAAAGATCTCGCAAAGTTGGAATTGATTTATTGAACGTTTTAGTCCCACCCAGCCTGCCATTACCATTGAAGCCACGCACACCCAATGGGCCACACCCACTCAATGGGCCACACTCACCCAACGGGCCATGCCCACCCAGCACCCGATGATACATAAGTGGGTTTTGGGTTACAGTTTGGGCACTCGGTCTCTAAAAAGTTCGCCATCACTGGTATAGGGGGTACCTTGCTCAATAGTAGTAACTGTGAGAGGGATCTTGGAGTCCTAGTAGACAATCACTTAAATATGAGTCAGCAGTGTACTGCAGCTGCCAAAAAAGCCAACACGGTGCTAGGCTGCATTAACAGAGAGATAGAATCAAGATCACGTGAAGTATTAATACCACTTTACAATGCCTTGATAAGGCCACACTTGGAATACTGCATCCAGTTTTGGTCACCACGATGTAAAAAAGATGTTGAGACTCTAGAAAGAGTACAGAGAAGAGCAACAAAAATGATTGGGGACTGGAGGATAAAACATATAAAGAACGGTTGCTGGAATTGGGTATGTCTAGTTTAATGAAGAGAAGGATGAGGGGGGACATGATAGCAGTATTCCAATACCTCAGGAATTGCCACAAAGAGGGAATTAAGCTATTCTTCAAAGCGCCTGAAGGCAGGACAAGAAGCAACAGATGGAAACTAACCAAAGAGAGAAGCAACCTAGAACTAAGGAGAAACTTCCTGACAGTTAGAACAATTAACCAGTGGAACAACCTGCCTTCAGGAGCGGTGAATGCCGCTGGAAGTTTTAAAGAAGAGACTGGATAGCCATTTGTCCGAAATGGTATAGGGTTTCCTGGCTGAGCAGGGGGTTGGACTAGATCAGGGCTTTTCAACCAGTGGTACGGGTACCACCTGTGGTACATTGGCACCTGGCAGTGGTACGCGACCATCCTAGAAAAGTGGTAGCGGGGGAGGGGAATGAGCCGAACCGGTGGCAGCACCACACAAGCCTGAGCGAGAGATGGCTGGAACTGCAGGGCTGTCAGGGCTCAGCGGAAGCGCCAGGATCAGTGCCACTTTCCAACTGATCGGCACTTCTTCGGGGGTGTCAGGGCTCAGCGGAAGCGCTAGGATCAGCGCCAGGCTCCAGCTGGAGCTCGGCACTGATCCTGGTGCTTCTGCTGAGCCCAGAAGAAGCGCCGATCAGCTGGAATGTTGCAACATCTCCAGGGTCTTGTGATTTACATTCAGATGCTTGGCAACTGATTCATATTTATGATGGTCACAGTGTCCCAGAGTCATATGAAGTGACCAAAACCTGCTTCAACCATCCAGCAGACGGGGGGAATAAAAACCAAACACCCCCCACCCCACCCCCACTGCCAATCCTCGACAGAAATGCTCACAACAATGAAAACCTCGAACAGAAGGAAGAGCACCGCCGGGTGGGCAGGCAGGTGTCTTGCTCGGCTATGGCTTGGGGGGCACTTTTTTCAGTGCCATTGTAACTTCAAACAGTCACTAAGCGAACTGTTCTAAGTCGAGGACTACCTGTACTTTATCACTTTTTTCATTTATTTTTTTTTTTGGTCAAGTTTTTG
>NW_015386636.1:21152-29600 GCF_001527695.2 Protobothrops mucrosquamatus | reverse complement strand
ATTATTATTATTATTATTATTATTATTATTATTATTATTATTATTATTATTATTATTATTATTATTATTATTATTATAAATGTAAACTCGCCAGGATAGTTGCCAGCCCAGGAGCTATCCAATATCAAATTGCTAACTTTTAACAGATAATGGTAAATTCAAATAACTTCAAAAAGATCTGTATTTTTCTTTATTGTTTATACAAAGAATTTAGAATATACAAACCACAGCATATTGTAGATTCCTCTTAGAAATGTGAGCAAAACTGGCTATCTGTCTGTTAAAGAATCATCTAATACAATGGGCTATGGAACAACAAATATCTTCAAAACTGGAAAATATTGCATCGATCTGTATATAAAAACCTTATTTAATTCACATCCAAAATATTTCAAACTGCTGGTTGAGGAAAATTTGAAATTAAAATTACTGCAAGAAACAACAAAACCGCAGAAATGTTAATGATACCACAATGATAGGTGTGAGCGAGAAAGACTCAAGGAATTTCTTGTCAAAGGTAAAAGTTGAAAAGCAAATACAGCTGCTGGTCTGCTGCCAACAATAAAAAATAGCTGAGATTTTGTCAACAAGAACTTCCAACTTATGATAAGAGATAAAGTTGAAGAATCTTCCTAAGCTTTCTCTTGATAGGCTTAAAAATTATAGGGCATGGGTGTCAAACTCGCCGCATCACGTGACATGTCGTGATGTATTATGACTCTTTTTCACTCTGATGAAAAACCCTAAACCCAAACCCTATTTCAGCTTTAATGAAAAAGATGCCCTTGCACTTGTGGAAAAATGGTAGGAAGGAAAAAATGGTGCCAGAGTGAGGACTCAGGTGAATTACATCTAATTCATAGAAAAGTAACACACTTCATCATTTATTGTATACATTCATTATATATACATTAGTACAAAACCCATGTTTTATTTCACATATTTTTTCAGAGGAACAAGGAAATTTCTTCTCTTTATATATCTGAGGAAAACATGTAGCTCATCAGTAGTCTTCATATAAAATATGAAGATAGGAGGGATTCAAATGGCAGCTGTTGTCGTTCAGTTCTTTCTGACTCAGGATTGTCTGGCAGTAACTGTTTTCCTCAGCACTTGTAAGCTTATATTTGTGAGAGATTGTGGTCACTTTGTCTTCTGTCAGCCTTTATTTCAATTGCTTTTCATTTTGCAAGCATCAGGGTCTTTTCAAAATCTCTTGACTTCACATTATATTAAACGGTTACCTATAGTTTTGTTATTAGTGCTTTCCCTGATTTTCTATGCCAAAATGACCTTGACCCACATCATGATTATGTAGCAGAGCTAGCTTCCAGAACTGCTATTACATATTTCTTCTTTACTAAAGAACTAATATCAGTTGCATGAAAACTTTTTGAAACAAAATTTTGGCCCAAATTCTAAATAGGGTGCAGGTGCAAACTGAAGTCAGTGCAAATAAAATTCTTGAGAGAGTAGCCCTACTTATTGCCCTAGCCATTAACCAAGGTTAGTTTGGAAACAGTAAGGCTTAAAATTCAGGTATGAGTGTGGATTTTGATGGCTAATTATTGGCTGAAAATACAAATTTCCCAACAAACATGCCATCTTCCCCTCAAACTGAAAATTGCTGGTATAGCAGACGCTTGTCTCATATGGGTTTATGAATATTTTTCTCCTAACTCAGTGGTTCTCAACCTTTTTAATGCCGCGACCCCCAACCGGTCGTAAGTCAAGGACTAAACCGGTCATAAGTTGAGGACTAAACCGGTCATAAGTCGAGGACTAAACCGGTCGTAAGTTGAGAACTACCCAACCGGTCGTAAGTCGAGGACTTTCCCTGCCTGGGAGCACCGCGCATGTGTGGTTCTGCCCCCTGCGCCGGCCGAGGCGTAGCTGGCAAGCGGCAGAGACGGAGCAGGCCGACCACCAGCTGGCCTAGCCCAAGGGAGGTAAGGCACCCGCCGGAAAAGGGAAAAAAAATGGCAGACAGCCTTGCTTGGCGACCCCCGTGAAATGGTCGATCGACCCCAAATGGGGTCGCGACCCATAGGTTGAGAACCGCTGCCCTAACTAATGAGTTCCCCATCAGAAAACATTTTTCTCTGCCAAGATTATGTAATCTATAACGTTTTTGTTTTTTCCAAACATTATTACTCAATTGAGTGACCACTAAATGTACTGGGATTTCAACATGCCAAATTTCTTACTTCATTGGCTTGGAATCCTGGGAGCTAAAAAAAGTTTCCTGCACATGGAAGTTCACATTATCACAAATAATAATATATATTGTATCTCATGGCTTTTTTCTATGAATAAATTAATTTATACTTACAGCTTTCCAGTTGCATTATACAGGTCTGGACATCCATTGGGAAATTTTTGAGATCCATTGGACAGGAAAGTATTAAAGTCAACCTGAAAGAATGCAAAGCAAATGAGGCAAAAAGAATATTTTCTTCACATACATTTCCTTACATCCATCTACAATAAGGAGAAAAATTGGCAAAACAAGCATATGTATAATTAATACAAAACAATAAACTACAGTTCATTTAAATGATTAAATATTATAAATTTGTCTTTGTATTAGACTCCAAGTGCCTAGAACTGATTTTAAAACTGCAATTCTGTCAACCTTTCTTGGAAACAAACCTCATAAAATCAGAAAAACCTATTTATGAATAAATATCTTTAAACTTTGTATTTTACGGTATTCTCTTTGTGTAATTTGTGCTTATATTCAGCAATATGGTACATTATAACCTAATCCTATGTATCTCTCTTAGTGATTTGTGAAATTATTATTAAAACAACATATTCAGTCTTTCAATAAATCATATGAACTATTTCTGCTACAAAGAATATTAATCCTTAATTTCAAATAAGAGTAGCTTTGTTATCCTCTGTACACTGTAGACTTAAAATCTGGGACAATCAATGAAAGAATTTTGACAGAGAATAGATGATATATAGTATAAAGAACAAATGATTAGAAAGCCTAATCCAGATACATTTTGAAAAAAGTAAATATCTTTGAATAAGCACAGGAGTACAAAACCCTTATTCAGAATCAATGTAATCTACAACACGTGTATTCTGCAACGTTTTGTATGCTAATAAACTATAACTTAAACCTCATGTACGCAATGAAGTTATGGAACATTTAAGGAAAAGGAAGAATATTTAAATATTGGATGTAGTTATATGACAGGCTTTCGATAGCAACAAATATAGAAAGCTTGCAGCAGAAGGATACAAATTGGCTTTGTAGACAAACTGAAAGAGGGAACTCTTTAATTGTTGAGGGAAATTTGAGAAGTTAAAAATTCTACTAAGGCTTTTAGTAATTGTTATTTATAATTACTGACTTTGCCCCTTTTTACTCCCTTCCCTAAAAAATTCTGAACATTGTGGTTGTACTTTGTAGAGGTATTCTGGGAATGTAAAAGAAATGGTGACGGTTGCTGAGGTGAACACGTATGCTTGTTGTTTACAGCAAGAAGCACACAAGAACAAAACTGATCCATTCTCCAAGAACAAAAGTATAGAAGTTATGACTTTTATTAACACAAGATATCCTATGTCTGACTTAATTTTACACTAAGAATTAATACATCTTATCCTTAGCAAAGTTCTGCCTTTTTGTTTTCAAAATTAAAATTTCCAATATTTTGGGGATCAGTTAGTTTTTATATTACTTATGACATTTGAATCAATCTTCACTAATTGCACAAGTTATTTTATATCTTGAAGATCAAGTTTTATACTTATATACATCAATGTGAAAAATTTATAGTCTATAAAAGCAACAATCTTTATGCCTAAATGGAACTTGGATTACCATGAAATTGTGTCATAACCTCATATTTTTGTGCTCAACAATTTACCTTATAGAATAAAGAACATTTCCATTTTTAAAAATTCGAAGCAACTTATTGTCAGTTGTTACTTCATGAAAGTTGGCACCCTTCTCATTGGCAAAAAATAAATCAGGTTTCCAGATTAAATCCAGCATGGATGGATCTAAATCTAAAGAGTCATCTGGATATTCACTATAAGCAAGGCGTGGATCATTCCAGTTCTGACGAAGAAAAATGTTCACTCGATAATCCTAAGGGAAAAAAAAATGAAAAAAAAATATTGTTTTATTTAATTGAACAATATATACAGTATTTAATTAACTTTTGCAAAAATGATAAAAAATTATTTAGCCTTACACCTAATTTAAAGATATACTTTATGATAGCAGTGTTCCAATATCTCAGGGGCTGCCACAAAGAAGAGGGAGTCAAGCTATTTTCCAAGGTGCCTGAAGGCAGGACAAGAAGCAAGGAGAGAAGCAACCTAGAACTAAGGAGAAACTTCCTGACAGTTAGAACAATTAACCAGTGGAACAACCTGCCTCCAGAAGCGGTGAATGCTCTAACACTGGAAGTTTGTAAGAAGAGACTGGACAGTGGACTTCCGGTGACTCGGCGATGGCCAATGGAGGCTTTTTGACAGCCTCCCGTCCGGGACTGCGTTAAAGCTGCCGAAACAGCATTTATCAGCTGTTTGGCGGCTTGAGCCTTCTCTCTGGGAGAAGGAGAGAAGGCGAGCTTTACTCTGAGTAGGAGTAGAGTTCCCTAGTCTCCCTTGGAGCTTCCAGGGAGATGAAGGTGAGAACTCCTCCAGAGCTCAGAGCTTCCTCTGCAGACCGGAATGTCTTCGTCTTTGCAGCGAAGCCAGACGTCGTCTCCACCTCTGATATGCATTGAAATTTTTAAATGTGAGTAAAATTATCAACAGACAGAGCTGACCAGGAACTTAGACTTTGTTTGGGAAAAAAATATAACTTTAACTCAGAAAGAACAAAGGCATTCTTCTCAATTGCTATAATTGAAAGTTAACTTTGGGGGGAAAAAAATGGCTGCGGGCGAGCTGCTTCTTTGTTTCAAAGGGAAACTTTCACTTCTCTTCCGATTGTGGATTGCTACATTGTAAAGACTGTAAAGATTTTTCAAAAATTCAAGAAAAATTTGTTTAAATACTTGCTGTTCTGGATTGACTATTAAGACTCTTTTAAAATTAAGAATGGCTTCTAAACGTACTGGAACTTCTGCAGTACCTAAAGCAGCTACTTCTTCTCCAGCTGTACAAACTACACAGCAGAAAGATAAAACTCCTCCACCCTTGGCCCCTCCCTACATTACTCTTAAAGATTTACAGGACTCTCTGGTTGTTTAAAGATTTGTTTATCATGTTGTTTACTCTCACCTTTGTCTTCTTGAAGAACCGTTCTTTTTACTACTTAACACACTTTTATACAGGGTTTAAAAAGTTCCAAAACGTAAAGTACACCTAGCGTATCTCCCTGTACACCTACTTCACCACCTCTTTTACCTCCCTTACCTCCTCTCTAATCTTTTTCATCTTCTTGGAGTGGAGATTGCTCAAAATGATATTGTAATGTCACAATATAGAGAAATGGAGCATACTATAAGGATTAGAGGTTTAAAAGAGAACTTTCAAGAGAAACTGAGGGAGGAGATAGCAGCTGCCCTGGCTTTTGTTTTTGACTGCGATCCTGAAATTATATATGGAGAAATTGAAAAAGCATATAGAGTAAACTCATGGGTCGCATGTCAGAGAAAACAGCCTAGAGATGTTGTTGTCTACTTCTCCAGAAAAACACGCCGAAATGATATTATACAAGCTTTTTATCAGCAGAGATTTCAGATTGCTGCTCAAGATGTTATACTTTTGAAAGAAATACCTTCAAAAAATTTTTAAAAAGGAAAGGAATTTGCCTTTTTGGCCCAGGAGTTAAAGAAGCGACAATTGCCTTTTAGATGGGAGATACCTGTTGGAATAGCTCTGAATTATGCTGGGAATCGTTACGAACTTGATACAGTTCAGAAGGCTAAAGATTTTTATCTAACGGTTCTGAAAGCTGATTCACCTTCTATATCACCAACTAAAGGAACGGAAGAAGTAGTGGAACAACTGATTGTAGAATTGCCTGGAACTACATCGTTATCTGCAGGAGATCTCCAGAGTCAACAACTGATGGATGTAAAAGATGATTCAAAAGAGCAGAGAATGACACGTGCAGCTTATAAATGAAGGGAAAGAGAACAACAAAAAGAACCTATGCCCCAAACATATTTGTTTACCTCAGAGCCTGTGGGAGGGGCTAGATCCAAAAGATCTGTTATGTCAGACCTGCAAGGAATGCTCCAGAAGCTCCAAAAGCCAAAAGATGGCTAAGTTAATGACTTTAAATGTTAATGGATTGAATTCACCACAAAAAAGGAATATTTCATTATTTGAAACAATATAAAAATGATATTGTATGTTTGCAAGAAACGCATATTACATCAAAAGATCAAAAGTATTTGACTAACTTTAAACTGGGTCTACATTTTATTGCCCCTGCACCAAAGAAAAAAGCAGGTATAGTTCTTTATGTTAAGAAAGAATTATTGCCAAAGTTAATAGACTCTGATACAGAAGGAAGATTTGTGTTTATTGAACTTTTACTGAATGGGAAAAAATGTCTTATTGTTGGCATATATGCACCTAACCAATATCAGCAGCAGAAACAATTTTATAGTCTTCTACATCAAAAGATAACTCAATTGGATTATAAATCTGTTATTATGATGGGAGATTGGAATGGTGTAATAGACCCTAAAAAAGATTAAAAGACTTTTTCTAAAGCTTCAACTCAAATTAAATTGCCTAAAAGTTTTTTTGCATTGCAAGAGGATTTGGAGTTAAGAGATATATGGCGAGATTGGAATATAGGAGAAAGTGATTTTACTTTTTTTTCAGATAGACATCAATCTCATTCTAGAATTGATTTTATTCTGATTACTAGTGATTTAATCCCTAAGGTTAAAAAAGTGAAGATTTTTCCTAGGACCTTATCAGATCATAGTCCTGTATGGATGGAATTTTTAATTGATGGAGGAAGTAAAAGGACTTGGAGATTAAATGAGAATTTATTAAAATATGAAACTAATGTACAGAAACTTAAAGATCATTTAAAAGATTTTTTTATGTTGAATATGAATAAAGGCACTTCTATGTCAATGGTATGGGACGCTAGCAAAGCATTAATGAGAGGTGCTTTAATTTCAATGAATACTGCTCATAGGTGAAAGCAGTTACAAAGGCATAGGGATTTGGAGCAAGAGATAAAAATAAAAGAAAAAGCTTTCTCCTTAAATCCAATGGATAATAATTTAAAGGCATCTATTGCAATGCTGAAAGAACAATTTAACATGTTATTGGCCAATCAGATGGCAGTCAACTTGAGATATATGAAACATAATACATTCTGCAACGCAGACAAACCTGGAAGGTGGTTAGCTTATCAATTACAAAAGAAACAAAAACAAAGAGTTATTGAGAAAATAAATTACAAAGATAAAGAGGTTTTTCAGCAAGATTTGATTAAAAAGGATTTTTCGGAATATTTTTCAAAATTATACGCCTTTGAGAATATACAAACTTCTGAAATAGATAGTTATCTCCAACAAGTAAATTTTCCTAGACTTTCAGATGATCAAAAAGGAATGATGAATTGTCCGATTGTGCTGGATGAGATCATAGAGGCAATTAAACAATTGAAGGTTGGTAAGGCCCCTGGTACAGATGGGTTAACGGCAATCTATTATAAAATGTTGTCTGAAGAAATGTTAGAACCCTTGAGATGTCTTTTTAACAGCATTTTGTTAGGAGAAGAAGTACCACCATCTTGGAGGTGTGCATTTATTTCACTTATACCAAAGGAGGATCAAGATTTGACTCAGCCTAAAAATTATAGGCCAATATCTTTATTGAATACGGATTATAAGATCTTTGCAAAAATCCTAGCTAATAGACTAATGCAAGTATTGAAACGGATTATTCATGTGGATCAGTCTGGATTTATAAATGGTAGATATATGAAGAATAATGTCAGACAAATTGTAAATTTGTTGGAATATCTGGACAAAAATAATCAAATCTCGGCGGCTCTTATTTTCTTGGATGCTGAAAAGGCCTTTGACAAGCTGGACTGGCAATTTTTACTACGAATGGTGGATAGAATGAATTTTGGAGACAGATTTCTATCAGCGTTAAAGGCTATTTACCAACAACAATCAGCGCAAGTGGTAGTAAATGGAGGATTGATGGACTTAATTAAAATTGAGAAAGGTACGAGGCAAGGATGTCCATTATCACCCTTATTGTTTATATTGACTTTGGAGACTTTACTAATTAAGGTTTGTGAATCATCGATCATAAAAGGAATAACTTTGGGCAAGAATGACTATAAGCTTAGAGCTTTTGCTGATGATTTGGTTTTTACCTTATCGCAACTGATTGACTCAGCAAGAAACTTGATACAGATCTTTTTTTTTTTATTGAAAATTTTTAAATGTTTTACAATATAACTCCCCACCTCCCTCGAACCCC
>NW_015386636.1:6590-17538 GCF_001527695.2 Protobothrops mucrosquamatus | reverse complement strand
AAGCCTGAATAATTTTATTACGAATTGACTTCTTTGAAAAATAAACCACAACATCTCTTGGAAGATTTCTCTGTCTCGCCGCCCATGAGTTAACTCTGAACATTTTTTCCACTTCTCTCTGTAATTCTTCAGGTTGGCAGGACAAAACCAAGGCTAATTCTGTTATAACTTCCTCTTCCAGTTTTTCTTGAGCATTTTCAGGTAATCCCCTTATTCTCAACGCATGTTCCATTTCTCTAAATTGTGACATAAGAATCTCATTCTGATTTATATCAGTACTCTCTTCCACTTTGCCGATTCTGATATCCAAAACTTCAATATGTTCCTCCACATCTTCTACCCGTCCTGTAACATGATCTACATTATCAGCCAAGGCTTGCAATGCAAACACTCTATCCTCTCTCAACTCAACATTTTTTTCTTCAAGTTTTTCCTCAAGTTTCTCCTCAAGTTTCTCTTCAAACAGTTTAACAGTGTCCTTTAAGGCATCTTGTAAATCTTTCAATGTTAAAGCTGGCATTGGAGGAGAGGGTGGGGGAGTAGGTTTTGTTTGCTGTGATAACTGTACAGCTGGAGAAGAAGAGCTCAAACCTTTCTGAGGAGGAAAAGTTCTCCCACGCTTTGAAGCCATTTTACTTTCTCTTCCCCTCTTCTCTGATTTAATTTGTATGATACAATGTCCAATAAAATTTTCTTAAAACTGCCACAAAAAGCAAAAACAAATAGTTTGCTCACCAACAGTACCAATAGTTCTGAAACAATAATAATCCAGCAGAAAGTGAAAGCCAAAGTGAAAGTCCTCAATAAGTGAAAGTCTCTATTAAAGAGCAAAACGCCCTTCCACGGCCATTTTTTTTTTCTTCTTAAGCTTAAAATCTCAATGGAGAAATTATTAAAATCAGAGCTGAAGGTTCATATCCATGCAGCTCCCAAGCACCTGGATCACTCTGTCTGCTCCCAAAAGTTACTCACGATCTCCTTCAAGCAGAGGTTGAATCCGTGTCTGGCTTCGTTCAAAGAACGGAGGCAGCCCGAAGTGCGGAGAAATCCCTGACTCTGGGGGACCTCACCTCCACCCCCACAGCTATAAAACTGTGAGAGCTCGGGAGTTCTACCCCTATCAGGGAAACTCTCCCCCCTCCCCTTTGCCCGGGGAAGGGGATTCCAAGCTGCGGAGCAGCTGTTTGACGCTGCTCCTGCGGCTTTTACGCGTCCTCGGGGCGGGCGGCAAAGGGAAAAGCCGCCATCGGCACAGGAATTCAAACCGGAAGTCAAAACTTGATACAGATCTTGATACAGTATGGGAAAGTTTCGGGATTTAAAGTAAATAATAATAAGACTAAAATATTATCTAAAAATATGCTTTTGAAAGATAAAGAGACTTTAAGTAACCTAACTGGTTTTGAAATAGTGAAAAAGGTGAAAAACTAGGGTGTTGATATTACTGCCTCTAATGTCAAATTGTATAAAAATAATTATGATAAGTTATGGATAAAAGTTCAAAAGGATTTAGATGAGTGGAAAAAGTTACAGTTATCACTATTGGGGAGAATTTCAGTGGTTAAAATGAATGTACTTCCTAAGTTTCTTTTTTTGTTTCAGATGATACCTATTTTAAAAAATGATTTAAATCTGGAAGAGTGGCAAAGAGGTATCAATAGGTTTATTTGGCAGGGAAAAAAACCGAGGGTTAAATTTAAAATTTTGCAAGATGCACGGGAAAGAGGGGGACTTAAAGCCCCAAATTTAAAATTATATTATGATGCGGTGGTTTTAACTTGGATTAGTGATTGGATTAACTTAACTAATAGAGATATATTGATCCTTGAAGGTTGGGATCTATTTTATGGATGGCATGCTTATTTATTTCTTGATAAGAAAGTTGATCATGTTTTTAGGTCTCATATTTTAAGAATTGCACTTTTGAGAGTTTGGAAAAAGTATTATTATAAGTTAAGTTTTAAAATCCCAATGTGGGCTATTCCGGAACATGCAATACAAGGAATTACAAGGGGAGTTAAATTAGAGGGAATTGTTTATAAGGACTTACTTATCTTAAGGGGACAGGACTGGCAAATTAAATTATTGGATGAATTGAGACAAGATAATGTTCTCCAGTCCTGGTTCTTATTAACGGTCAACCAACTCTCTACCGCATATCTAGTTTTCAATCCAAATTGTAACCTTCTATACTTGAACTATTTTGTCTAATTTCTAGTTTCATCTCGAGTATAATCCTCTTATATATCACAAAACTATCTCAAACTAAGTCTCTGTCTTAATTAATTTCTAACATACTAATTTACCCGAGTTTTATAAGTTCTTGGTTATATGTTAGAAACATGGGAAACAATTTGGGTAAGAAATGTCAAGTTCACTCAAGCACAGAATTTAAGGGAAAACTTTTATAAAATGTTTTATAGATGGCATTTGGATCCCCAAAAATTGTCTTGCATGTATCCAAATTTGCAGCCAAAATGTTGGAGATGTGGTAATTTGGATGCAACTTATTATCATATTTGGTGGACATGTAGGGATGTTAAAGCTTTTTGGATTAAGATTTGGTGGAACCTTCAACAGATTTTTAAGAAAAAGATAAAATTTACACCGCAATTATTTTTATTGGGTATTATGGATAATTTGGATTCAAAAGAAATGAATTTGATGTTGTATTGTATAACAGCAGCAAGGACATTGATTGCTCAAAATTGGAAAAAGGAGATATTACCGACCATGGATGACTGGAGACAGAAAGTCTCATACTTTGCAGAAATGGCAAAAATATCCGCATACCTGAAGGATCAGTCTCAAGAGAAATTTATTTTGGTATGGAGAAGATGGATAGACTATATTCAGAGAAAATATGAAATGAATAATTATCATATAGCTTTTGATTAATTATTGTTATTCACAAATATTTTTATATATAATTTATATATGTAGTTTATAGTTAAGTTTATTATTGTATATTAGAGTTACAGTAAGTTTATACTTGTTTATATTATGAATGGGTAGTTTTGGTTAGACTTGGACTATTATGTGATTATTCCTGTACTCAGTTCTGGGAAGTCCGGGGGGGGGGGAGTGGAGAAGGGGATTAGGGAATAGAAATATATAAAAATTGATGTATTTATATATTATAGATAAATAATGGAATTGTATTAAAAAGAGGAGATGCTCGGCTGGTACCCCAAACTGCATTCGATGAGGTGGTTAAGAAGGGAGATGGGATGTAGGGAGGTGGAAAGGAGGAAAGAGGAGAGGTTGTGGGTTTAGGGGGAGGAAGGAAGAGGAAAGTGAATGAGGGTGGATGCAGGGCGGGGACTGCCGAGCATCTCCGAAAATGTATTGAGTAGGATTATCTTTTTTTTGTTTTAAGTAAATGCATCATATTTGTTTTATTCGTTGTTTAATTTGAAAAATTAATAAAAAATTTTATAAAAAAAAAGAAAAAAGAAGAGACTGGACAGCCATTTGTCCGAAATGGTATAGGGTTTCTTACCTGAGCAGGGGGTTGGACTAGATGACCTCCAAGGTCCCTTCCAACTACTACTACTACTACTACTACTACTATTATTAGGCATATTATTGTATGAAACCTAACCAATGAATGGATACATTCTGATCTCTATTCTCTTCAGAAATTTGTATAAAAGCAAAGTTCTCAACTTTTGTATAAACACAAATAGAATATTTATAAATAATTTCATGTTTGTGTAAAGAGGTTACTAAATAAATCTTACATTTACTCTTCTTATTCTGCATTTATCAGAAAGAAATAGAATTTATTTTTTTAAATTAACAAAGACACTGATTGGATTCAGATATTGTGCCATATCATTAATTTACTTAACAATCATTTTACCAAATAACCAGATTTTGCTGGATTCAGTAACATGCAAAGGTCAAAGAAGCAAGCTTCATTTTATAATAATAATAATAATAATAATAATAATAATAATAATAATAATAATAATAATAATAATAATAATAATAATACTAATATTACTACTACTACTACTACTACTACTACTACTACTACTACTACTACTAATAATAATAATAATAATAATAATAATAATAATAATAATAATAATAATAATAAAGTTGGAAGGGACCTTGGAGGTCATCACGTCCAACCCCCTGCTCAGGCAGGAAACCTTATACCATTTCGGACAAATGGCTGTCCAGTCTCTTCTTAAAAACCTCCAGTGTTGGAGCATTCACCGCTTCTGGAGGTAGGTTGTTCCACTGGTTAATTGTTCTAACTGTCAGGAAGTTTCTCCTTAATTCTAGGTTGCTTCCCTCCTTGATTAGTTTCCATCTGTTTCTTCTTGTCCTGCCTTCAGGCACTTTGGAAAATAGCTTGACTCTCTCTTCTTTGTGGCAGCTCCTGAGATATTGGAACACTGCTATCATGTCCCCCCTCATCCTTCTCTTCATTAAACTAGACATACCCAATTCCAGCAACCATTCCTTATATGTTTTAGCCTCCAGTCCCCTAATCATCTTTGTTGCTCTTCTCTGTACTTTTTCTAGAGTCTCAACATCTTTTTTACATCGTGGTGAGCAAAACTGTATGCAGTATTCCAAGTGTGGCCTTACCAAGGCATTGTAGAGTGGGATTAATACTTCACGTGATCTTGATTCTATCCCTCTGTTAATGCAGCCTAGCACTGTGTTGGCTTTTTTGGCAGCTGCAGCAAACTGCTGGCTCATATTTAAGTGATTGTCCACTAGGACTCCGAGATCCCTCTCACAGTTACTACTATTGAGCAAGGTACCCCCTATACTATACATGTACATTTGGTTTTTCTTGCCTAAATGTAGAACCTTACTTTTTTCACCATTGAATTTCATTTTGTTAGATAGCGCCCAGTGTTCAAGTCTGACCAGATCCTTCTGTATCCTAAGCCTGTCTTCTGGAGTGTTGGCTATTCCTGCCAGCTTGGTGTCGTCTGCAAATTTGATGGGTTCCCCATCTATCCCCTCGTCCAAATAGTTGATGAAAATGTTGAAGAGCACTGGGCCCAGAACAGAGCACTGGGGCACCCCATTACACACTTCCCTCCATGTAGATGTGGTTCCATTGAGGACCACACACTGAGTACGGCCAGTCAGCCAGCTATGGATCCATCTGGTGGTGATGCTGTCTAACCCGCATTTTTCTATCTTATCAAGTAGTAGGTTGTGATCTATTTTGTCAAATGCCTTACTGAAGTCCAAGTAAATTATATCCACAGCATTCCTCTGGTCCACTAATTTTGTCATTTGGTCAAAGAATGCAATAAGATTTGTCTGGCATGATCTGTTTTTGAAAAACCCATGTTGGCTTTTAGTAATGACTTTGTTTGCCTGTAGGTATTCGCTGATTTGTTGTTTGATTATCTTTTCCAGAATCTTCCCAGGTATTGAGGTCAGCCTGATAGGTCAGTAATTTCTTGGATCCATTTTTTTCCCCTTTTTTGAAGATGGGAACTACATCAGCTCTTTTCAGTCCTCTGGTAGTTCCCCAGTGCTCCAGGATCTTTGAAAAATATAGTTCAGTGGTTCTGAGATCATATCTGCCAGTTCCTTGAGAACCTTGGGGTGTAATCCATCTGGTCCTGGTGATTTGAACTTGTCTAGGCTGGACAGGTGCTCACTTACCATTTTCTTGCCTATCTTAACTTGTGTTTCTATTCTGTTTTTTATGGCACTATTTTTGATAGGTTGGTCTGTTTTTTCCCTTTGTGTAAAGACAGATGCGAAAAATGAATTAAATAGTTCTGCTTTCTCCCTGTTGCTTGTCACCTTCTTGCCACTTTCACCCACTAATGGACCAATCATTTCCTTCACTTTTTTCTTGTTTTTTACATGTTGAAAGAAGATTTTTTTTGTTATTTTTGACTTTGGTCCCAAGCCTTACTTCATTTTGAGCCTTAGCTTTCCTCACTTCATCTTTGCAGGCTCGGGCTATTTGCTGATATTCTGACTTAGTTATGTGTCGCTCTTTCTACTTTCTATACTTGTCCTTTTTATCTTTCAATTTATCAGAGAGTTCTTTATGCAGCCATGCTGGTTTCGTTTGAGAGCTGTTATTTTTCATCTTTGTTGGTATTGTGCTAGACTGGGCTTTTATTATCTCACTTTTCAAAATTTCCCAAGCTTCTTGAGTTGTTTTCTCATCCATGGAATCCTTCCCAAACCCTCTCTAAGTTTATTGAAATTAGCACTCTTGAAGTCCAAGACTCTAGTTTGACTATGTTCTATTGCTTGTGCTTCCATAATGTTGAATTCTAATATTGCGTGATCTCTTCCTCCCAAGGTTCCTATGGCTTCAACATCTTCTATCATTTCATCTCTGTTAGTGAGAATTAGATCCAAAATGGCTAATCCTCTAGTTCTCTTCTCTACCTTTTGGGAGACAAAGTTGTCTGCTAGGTTTGTCAGGAATCTGTTTTATCTTCCACTTGGTGCACAGTTTGTCTCCCAGTTGATGTCAGGGTAGTTAAAGTCCCCCATTACTATTGTGTTGTGCTTCCTATATACCTTAGTTAGTTGACTAGCAAAAAGTTCATCTATTTCCTCTGTTTGGTTGGGTGGCCTGTAGTATACACCTATGGCAATGTCATTTCCCCCCGCTTTTATATTGACCCAAATGCACTCAAGACAGTTTTTATCATTGTTGTGTTCTATTTCTGTAGAGATGTAGTTATTTCTTATATAGAGAGCAACTCCACCTCCTCTTTTATTTGGTCTGTTTCTTTTAAATAATTTAAATCCCTCTAGCTGTGTGTCCCATTTGTGGGTTTCATCCCACCATGTTTCCATAATGGCAACAATATCATATCTGCCCTCATTAACCTGAATTTCTAGTTCACCCTGTTTGCTGTTCATACTCTGTGCATTGGTGTATAGACATTTGAGTCCTTTATGATCGACCCTGTGTTTACTTTCTACATAACCTGTGTGGTGCCTGAGTTCCCCTATTGTCTTACCACCTGTTTGGTTAGTGCACTTTGTGTGGCACTTGCTATTAAAAGCTTAATTTTGCTTGACAGCAAGATTGATGTTCTTGTCCACACACACTGTTACATGCACTGATAGCCCTATAATTTTTAGATTGCTGGGGACAGGGATGTTCTTTATCAATTAGCTCACTGTCCCCGCTGTTTAGTTTAAATATTCCTCCAGAAAATCTGTGAATTTATAGCCGAGTAACTCAGTCCCTTTCTTTGATGGATGCAAACCATCTCTTCTGTACATTTTTTCATTGGACCAGCTGCTGACATCGTGACTAATATATCCAAAGCCTTCCCCTTTACTCTACTCCTTTAGCCACATATTGAATTGTGCTATATGCTGGCCTTTTCCATTTTGCTCCTTATACACTGGTAAAATCTCTGAAAAAATTAGCCTACAGCCTATTCTGCTAAGTTCCTGCCCCAGGCTCTAGAAATTATTCTGCACAGAGAGTACATCTTTTTGAGACAGATCATTAGTGCCAAGATGTACAATAGCCTCCACATCACAGCCCTTGCTGGCATTCTTGATTATTTTAGAAATACGCTTCTTGTCCCTACTGGCAGTAGAACCTGGAAGACACCTGACCTCTTTCGAAACCTCTGTGTCCTTTCCTAAATTTATATCCCTTATAATTGAATCACCAACCAGAAGGTAGCTTCTCTTTTTGGGTGTCTTTCTGTTCTTGCATGACTGATGTGTAATACCTGATTCGCACTTCTCCCTGTTGAAAACAAGTTCTTCATCTCGGACCAAGATCCCCTGCTTATTTGAGTTATCATCACAAATACCTTTACCTGTCTCCTTAATGTCCCTATTAAGGTCAGCAAGGGCACTGTATCTGTTGTGCAGAGACACAGCGAAAACTTTGTGTTTGTGGTTTACAACTCTCACCCTGCCAGATTTCATGGTTGTCCACACTGCCCTTCTCCTGCAGGATCTTTGTGGTAGAGAGGGCTGATACCGTGGAGGCTCAATGGAGTAGAAGAGCTAGACTGGACACCTAGTTTCTGCCTGAAGAGCAGAGATTACAGACCCTAGATAAATAATCTGTCCTTGTAGACTAGTGATTTGTTTACAGATAGGATAGTTTCCAAGATTGAAATGGGTACTGCGAAAGACACCTGCAAAACAAGTGTTGCACTGAACTATGCCAGACATTCTTAGATACAAGGAATCTCAGACACACTTGCCCTGACTGTACTGCTGCTGTTTTGATTTTTAGTTATATAATTTGCATGCAGTTAGGCATGCGGGACACTACTGTTTGAGCTGCACCCCTGACAAACTTACAGTTATAGCAATTCCCAGCAAGCACTGGGCAGTTTAAATGCAATAGATCTAATCAGCAAGGCCTCAGCTACTATTTAAGCTGCACCCCCGTCAAACTTACAGTTATAGCAATTCCCAGCAAGCACTGAGCAGTTTAAATGCAATAGATCCAATCAGCAAGGCCTCAGCTACTGTTTGAGCTGCACCCCCGTCAAACTTACAGTTATAGCAATTCCCAGCAAGCACTGGGCAGTTTAAATGCAATACATCCAATCAGCAAGGCCTCAGCTACTGTTTGAGCTGCACCCCCGACAAACTTACAGTTATAGCAATTCCCAGCAAGCACTGGGCAGTTTAAATGCAATAGATCCAATCAGCAAGGCCTCAGCTACTGTTTGAGCTGCACCCCCGACAAACTTACGGTTATAGCAATTCCCAGCAAGCACTGGGCAGTTTAGTTTAGTTACAAGCCCATTCTCTTTTTATATGCGCATATATGTATGTGTAAGAAATGAAAACTTTGGAAATAAATTTGGGACAGGTGACAAAAATATGTGGTTTTTAAAAAAATATATTTTATTGATTTTTTAATATAAATATATTGATATTTGATAAACAGCGTGTTGTCTGGGTTTATATTTACAAAGTAATCTCTAATGGTTAATTTCTATATTCCAAAATCCACATAATAACTTTGCTTGATTTTGTCTTCTTCCAATAATATTCTCTTTGCAACCTATATTAATAAAATTCTTATTAATTTAATAGGTAACAATTAAATATAAAGATTTTTCTAAAATTTCTACCAATAATAATCTCATCAATATCATGTTTCTTTTCTATCTTGTCATCTTGGTTGTCTCGTCACAAATCCTGTTTACAATTCGTATTTAAATTTATTTTCCCTACAATGTTCAAAACATTTCTACTGGTTAAAATTTTCCCAGAATTAATTACCTTAAAGTATTTAAATCTATTTTTATATCTTAAAAATTAAGTAAGAAGAAGACACAAAAGAAAGACATACAAAAAGAAAAGACATGAGAAAAAGAAAAAGAGAAAAAAGAGAAAATAGGAGAAGAAAAAAAGAAAATAATATACTACTTAAAATACGTATCCCTCTTGAACTAGTATACACTTATTTCCAAATTCTTTATTTTCTTTTTACCTATAAATTATCTAATCTTTTAACTCTATTCAAAACATTTTTTCCCATTTCTAGTTATCCATTGGAATTTTCTTAAAATCAATTATTTTTAAATATCTAAAACATTCCCTTTATGTTAATCATCCCACACATTTTTGGTTCTCATATTGAAAAACAAAAGAAAGAAAGAAAAAGATACTGTCTTACTTAGAGAGTTCATCCCTCTTAAACTTAAATATTTTAATTTCTTCAGCCATATTCAAACAAGTGTTTAATTTTTAAATATTCCGTCTGATACACCCCATCATCTAATTCCTCAATTCTCACTTTAGCCCTCTTCTTTTGCCAAGCATCTCTCCCAATCAATATATTCCATTGAATCAAAGAGTCTTTCTATAATCTTGTAAATGTTGTGGATATAGTAGGCAAATCAAACATCATGTCTTTGTAAAAAGATTTTGCCCCTTCATATTCATTGAAGATTTCTCTCATCATCCCTTGTCTCCCCATTCCTGTGGTACTCCCAAAGGCTCAGCAATCCATTTTGTCAAATCTTTTTCCTTATCCTCAAATTTACTTTGTGATCTTAGAATTATCTTTTCAATATTCAGTGTTTCTTGTAAGTCCTCCTCCACTTGAGTTTCCACTAGGTCCCAAATATTTTACCTTTTTAACCATTTCAAAACCTGTGAGTGTAACTAACATATCTTTATCCTTCATAGACATATTTTTCGTTAATATTTTAGTCTTATTACAATTTACCTTAAAACCAGAAACTTTCCCATATTGTGTGATAATTTCAACCAAGTCAATTACTGAATCTGTTCGCTGAGTTAATGTTAACACCAAATCATCTGCAAAAGCTCTTAACCTATAATCAATCTTATTAACCCTAATTCCTTTTATTATAGAAGACTCACAAATTTTAATTAACAAAATCTCCATTGTTAACACAAATAACAATGGAGATAATGGACATCCTTGTCTGGTTCCTTTTTGAATTTTAAATGCTTCTGTTACCCCCCCCCCCATTAACTATAATCTGTGCTGATTGCTGTTGATAAATAGCCTTAAGAGCGGACAAAAATTTTTCTCCAAAATTCATTCTGTCTATAACGTGAAACAAAAAACCCCAATCTAATTGATCAAATGCTTTTTCAGCATCCAAAAATATAAAAGCAGCAGGAATTTGATTATTCTTATCCAAATATTCAATTAAATTAATAATTTGTCTTACGTTATACTTCATATATCTTCCAGTTATAAATCCAGATTGATCACTATGAATCAATTGACTCAACACTTGCATTAATCTATTTGCCAAGATGTCAACGCTGCAAATACTGTATATTCTTGCTTTGACAATGTGCAGAACTGTCTGGTATATATATAGTTAAACCAGCAACTGTAAAAGAGGGAGGAGCATAGGGATAGCCCGGGAGAAAGAAACCGGAAGTAAATCACATCTTCCAAGTTGATTGGAAGATGTGAACCATGACCTTACAATAAGGGAGTGGAAAAGGT
>NW_015386636.1:4573-6582 GCF_001527695.2 Protobothrops mucrosquamatus | reverse complement strand
CTGTATATTCTTGCTTTGACAATGTGCAGAACTGTCTGGTATATATATAGTTAAACCAGCAACTGTAAAAGAGGGAGGAGCATAGGGATAGCCCGGGAGAAAGAAACCGGAAGTAAATCACATCTTCCAAGTTGATTGGAAGATGTGAACCATGACCTTACAATAAGGGAGTGGAAAAGGTTTGGAATATTAGGCATAATGGAAGAGAAGCAGATCTAAGCATTCCTCCATGCTGTGCTGACATATCTGTAACATTAATAAATGCTTTTAGGAGAAAACATGCCTGAAAGTCCTTTTAAGTGTTTCGTTACTCAGACACATGACATTATGCTTAGATCTCAACTCCTTTTACAATGATCTGGGGTCCCGAACCCCATCCACTCCCTCTAATCTTGAGGGTTCTGGAAAAGATTCGGCGAAGATCTAAAAATGCAGAAAAAGAAATGTCTGAGGCCAGCCTTTTGACTGCTGCAGTCTTCCCAGGGGGAGAAGCGACAGCCGGCAAGCCGGACAAGAGAGGAATCTGGCAGATTTTCCAGCTGGGAGCGAGGCCAAAGCTGACGAGAGGGACGTCAGACTGTGATAAGCTGACTGAAGGCTCCAGGCGAACCCACACAGCATTGCCAATAAATGAACGTGAGTCACAACTAAGGAATTCTTACAGATTGCCTTCACCCCCCCACCAGCCATCTGTCACTGAAAACTCGGGTGAGTGGAAATACCCACCTGCAGTTAGCAGTGGGTCATTAGACTACCTGGCAAAGAGATGTGAACAATTAGAAGTGCGAAGTGGAGAGCAGCTCCTGTGGAGAGAGGCCCCCAGCCCCACCCTTGCAGAACTACAGCCGGTGAGCTTGCAGATCAGAGAGGCCCAGCATGCACAGTCACCATTGGGAGGCCTGCAGCAGCAGGGGGCACTACCAACCCCTGCTGCCCAGCAGCAGAGAGGCCACCAACCATTGGATGGGCAAGCAGGATGGGGCCAACTGCAACTGGGAGCACTACATCAACAGCAGGGAGCCCAGCAGCCATGGGACCAACAACCGGGGTGGGACCAGCAGCAACAGCCCCAGTGGGGGCCGCAACAGCCTGTTTTCCAACCAGCTTTCAAGGCAACCTTCGATGGAGACCCAGAGAAGCTGATTTTTTTTCTCAACCAAGGGCGCTTTCACTTGAACCACTGGGCCTACCATTATCCGGACCCAGGTGCCATGGTCGACGTATTTGCATCCAACCTAGAGGGAGAAGCATCCAACCTAGAGGGAGAAGCAAGCCCCCAAATTGGAAGATCCCCACCTTTTCCTCTTAGGCCTGAAAGAACGATTTGAGGACCCATCCATAGGCCTCAAAGCAGCAAGACAAATTCACAAAATAAGACAAGCCGGAAGGCCTGCCCTGGAGTATGTACGAGAATTCCGCAAGTTAGCAGGCTGAACAGAGGGGTGGTCCGAACAATCCCTGGTTCAATACTTTGTTGAGGGATTGGACGATCACCTCTCTCAGGCTTGCATCTATCGAGACGTACCTGATCGGCTACATGAGTGGTACCAGACAGCAGTGAAGCTAGACGTTAACCTCTCTCACTATAAGAAGCCTCCCCACACATGAACCCGAGCAGCAACCAGAGTTACCCGGACAGCAATCACCCCCACGAAAACCCTCAACTACGACATTGGCTGAAAGACCCAGACCACCGACACATCCTTCCTTCAAGTGTTTCCAGTGTGGACAAGAAGGACATCGAGCGGCCACCTGTCCAATCCCTTACCCCCGACGGCAGAGCAGACCAGAACCAGCAATACGAAAGAAGCTGTTCTATCCCAGCCTATTGCTGTCCTTGTTAGAGGCACAAGGACCAAACCCCTGCTGATACAATAGGCTGGAAACTTTAAAACAAAACAAAATCCCTTTTATTTGGGTGACAATCCTGTCAATAAGTCCAAAACACAAACAGCAAACCTCAAGTCCAAAGGAAGGAAATAGTCCACAGGAACACGTTGCAAACAAGA
>NW_015386636.1:0-2515 GCF_001527695.2 Protobothrops mucrosquamatus | reverse complement strand
TCCATGGGGAATTGGGCCCCACCTCCTCCTTTCGCTGAGCCACCCATCCATCCTGCTGCTGAGCCTCCCGAATCCGAGCCCGTATATCTATCGGCTCTCGTATCGCAGCAAAAGACTCGATAGGGAGCACTGTTCTGGGCAGAAGCTTGTCTTCTGCTCGGGAATATTCGGGCTTCCTGGACAGAGCATCCGCTCTTTGATTGTGACCACTGGGTACGTACGTCACCCGGAAATTGAACCTCGCAAAGAAGAGAGACCACCGGATCTGGCGTTGGTTCAATTTCTGAGCGGTCTGCAGGCTCTCCAAATTCTTATGGTCCATCCGGACCTAGATTTGATGACGCGCCCCTTCCAGATGATGCCTCCAGGCCTCGAATGCCACTTTAATGGCCAATAGCTCCTTCTCCCAGATGGTATAGTTGCGCTCCGCTGGATTCAATTTCCGTGAATAGTACGCGCAAGGGAAGAGGGCACCGCCGGGCATCGTCACCTGGAGTAACACCGCCCCAATGGCAATGTCGGAGGCATCATGGTAGCAAACCCGGGGATAAAAGTCCGGTAATAGTTGGCGAACCCAAGAAGTCGCTGGACATCCTTCACACGACGTGGGGGTTGCCAACTCTGCAAAGACTCAACTTTACTCGGCTCCATGGCGATGCCCTCAGGAGAAATACAGTGACCCAAGAACTCTATAGTCGTCTTGTAGAACTGACACTTCTCTAATTTAGCATACAGCCAATGTTCTCGGAGCCACTGCAGGACCTGACGAAGATGCTGATGATGCACCTCTCGCGATAGGGAATAGATCAGGATGTCGTCCAGGTATATCACAACGAACTGATCTAACAAGTCCCGGAAAATATCGTTCATGAAGTTCTGGAACACGGCAGGGGCATTAGTCAGGCCAAATGGCATCACCATGTACTCGAAGTGCCCGTACCGAGTACCAAACGCCGTCTTCCACTCATCACCCGACCGAACTCTGACAAGGTTATAAGCTCCACGCAAGTCCAGTTTTGTGAAGAGCTTTGCCTCATGGAGCCGGTCCAAGAGTTCGGGGATGAGGGGCAGCGAGTATCGGTTGCGCACCGTGATGGCATTTAATTTCCGATAATCACAGCACAGCCGCAATTCACTGGACTTTTTCTTGACGAAGAGTACGGGTGTGGACACCGGTGAGGACGAGGGCCGAATAAAACCCCGGGCCAAATTCTTGTCCAAAAAGTCTCGCAATGTGGCCAACTCGGGGTCCGACATGGAATATAAATGCCCCCCTGGGAGAGGTGCATCAGGGACTAAGTCAATGGGGCAGTCATAGGGCCTGTGCGGGGGCAATTGATCCGCCTCCGACTCGCTGAACACATCAGCATAATCCGCCAATTCAGAGGGTAAGGAGACCCCCATGGGCCCCTCTACCTGACCGGCACAGATTTGGCGGGTGTGGTCCACGCACTGCAAGCTTGGAAAGGTGACCAAGTTCTGTGACCAATAAATCTGTGGGTCATGCGCTCGAAGCCACGCCATTCCCAAGACCACAGGGAAATGCAGGTCTGAGGTGATATAAAACTGGATGGCCTTCTCATGGGTACTGATGGCCATACATAGTCGTTGCGTGGCAGCCTTAATTGGCCCAGACCGAAGCACTCGACCATCAATGGTTTCCACTAACATCGGTGGATCCACGGGGCATTGGGGAATCGCCCATTGAGCCACGAATGCTGCATCTATAAAGTTTGTAGTGGCCCCAGAGTCAATCAACATATGGACAGGAATCCCCTTGGGCAACGTAGGAAGAATCAGGCGCGCCTCCAAGATCAAATGTTTTGGGGGTCCGTGGTCAGCATCAGAAGGGTGTGGCTCGGAGGTGCGGGACACCCGACCCAAAAGGCCTTTCAGGTCGGGCGTGGGCCGTTTCCCGACAGGGGAGCCGATGGCAGTCTTGGGACAAGCTCCGGCACAGATGCCCCTCATCGCTTCTTGGGGCAGAAAGCGGCCAAATGCCCAGGGTCCCCACAGTAAAAACACAACCCCCCCGAACGTCGCCTGTTCATCTCTGCCACTGATAGACGAGGTCTGGCAGCACCTAACTCCCTTGGCTCCTCCCTCTGGACCGGGGTCGCACCCACAACGGGGGCCGTACGGGTCTCTGGGATGGCACGGGGACTCCTTCGCTGCTGCAGCCGGGCGTCGATCCACAGACAGAGATGAATGAGCCCAGTAAGGTCCGGGGGAATATCAACACGGGCCAGCTCATCCAGCATCTCCTCCGACAACCCATCCTGGAAAGCGTCTACAAGCGCAGCCTCATTCCAGGCCGAATCCTGGCTAAGCAGCCGAAATTCGCTGATATAGCCCTGCAGGGGGCGTCGGCCTTGCCTCAGAGCCTTCAAACGCCGGGTAGCCATCTGGGTCTTGATGGGGTCTTCATACATTAACCGCATGTGCTCACAAAACCCCACAAAGTTGTCCATCAATGGACTAGGTTGGGCTAGCAAGGGTGTGCCCCAACGAGCTG